>NW_016157110.1:179782-184563 GCF_001687245.7 Rhagoletis zephyria
ATACTTGGATGGTGAAGCATTGAATTTGGTCAAACATATTACCGTCACAGACGACAATTACAAGGAGGCGTGGGAGCGATTGGTGCAACGTTACGACAAGAAGCCGTTGATTGCCCGCTCATTTATAAGCAACTATCTAGCACTTCCTAGCATAAGCGGATCGAGTGTCGCTGCGTTACGAAAATTGGTCGATGGGGCTGATGAGGCCATTCGCGGGTTGAGTGCGCTTAAATGCAACCAGCGTGACCCGTGGCTCATACATATTCTTCTAACGAAACTTGATACCGACACACGACAATTTTGGGCAGAAAGCAAAGTGTCTAGCAAAGAAGATGTTACTATTCATGACTTCTTCAAGTTTTTATTTTCTCGATGTGATGCACTGGAATCTTGTCAACCACCACGTCTTTCTTCGAGTCGACGACAAGCTGCGGTTCACCATGCTGTTCATGATCAACAACGGACTGGACCTCATTGCGTATGTTGTCAACAAGTTCATACAATTTCTTTATGCAGCCAGTTTAAGTCACTGGACTTAAACTCTCGTCGATCGTTTGTGAAGACAAACAAGCTTTGCTTTAATTGCCTAAGCCGTGCACATACGGTCAAGAACTGCACCTCAAGTTTTACTTGCCGAATTTGCAGCGCTAAACATCACACCCTGGTTCATGGTGCGCAGCAGAAAACTCCACATGACACCCCCACAGTTAAAGAGAGCGCAGATTGCAGCGGAATTTCTTCGGTGCCTAAGGCTACTCAACCTTCTTCAGCAGGTGTTATCCATCACACCTTGGGCAAGGTTTATCAGACCCGCACGCAAACGCTTCTACCAACTATTCTCGCAAATGTGGTTGATGCTTGGGGCAATACAACTACTTGCCGTCTACTTCTTGACACAGGGTCAACAATNACTTGCGGAATTTGCAGCGCTAAACATCACACCCTGGTTCATGGTGCGCAGCAGAAAACTCCACATGACACCCCCACAGTTAAAGAGAGCGCAGATTGCAGCGGAATTTCTTCGGTGCCTAAGGCTACTCAACCTTCTTCAGCAGGTGTTATCCATCACACCTTGGGCAAGGTTTATCAGACCCGCACGCAAACGCTTCTACCAACTATTCTCGCAAATGTGGTTGATGCTTGGGGCAATACAACTACTTGCCGTCTACTTCTTGACACAGGGTCAACAATCACTTTGGCTACAGAGGCATTTACTCAGCGGATCGCAGCTCCGCGAACACACGCACGTATTTCTGTTGTCGGCCTTGCCATTAACAGTGCTGGCATCACAAGGGGTCGTGCCAGGCTCCAACTTCTGTCACGCGCATCTAACAAATCTGTTGAAGTCACTACGCTAATCATGAGTGCACTAACGCCATCGATTCCAGCGCAAGCGATCAACACCAGCTCATCCACCTGGGAGCAAATATGTCAGTTGCCTTTAGCAGATCCGTCATTTGGTCTACCTGGCGCCATAGATGTCATCAGAACGCTAATTCTTTGGTAACGACTTTCCTATCGCTCTTAATACTGTTTTTGGTTGGGTCATTGCAGGTTCCTACAGTTCTGCTGACGAAGATTCGACACCTGCTTTGGCACATCACGCGCAATTAGACCTTGATGAATTAGTTCGTTCTTTTATGGAGATGGACCGCGTTCTGCCACCCAAGGCTGTCATAGACGCAAGTGATCCCTCTGAACAGCACTTTGCAAAAACACACAGGCGCAACAAAGATGGAGTGTACGTGGTTCAGTACCCATTCAAGAACAACGCTCCGCCGATTGGGGCCACTTTACCACAAGCCCTTAGCAGCCTTCATTCGCTGGAGCGCAAGCTGCTACGATTTCCGGAATTAAGGCAGCAATATTTTGACTTTATGGATGATTACTTAAGCCGTGGGCATATGGAAGTGCTCACATCGGAGCAGATAGTTGAGGACCCAGCTACCTGCGTATATTTGGCTCATCACGACGTACTTAAGCCAGATAGCTCTACGACGAAATGCCGAGTGGTATTTGATGGCTCGGGCAAAGACGCCACCGGTTTCTCACTTAACGATCGCTTACAAGTCGGACCACCAATTCAACGGGACTTAATTGGACTTTGCCTCCGCTTTCGTCAGCACCGTTATGTATTTTGCGCCGACATTGAGAAGATGTTCCGCGGCATACAGGTTGCTCCCGAACACACCAACTATCAGCGCATCATATGGCGCAAAAATGAAGATTCCCCTATTTCTCATTATCGACTGCTTACTGTGACGTACGGGCTAGCTCCATCGCCATTTGTGGCGGTGAGGGTTTTGAAGCAGCTTGCAGATGACTACCGAAGCAGATATCCCTTGGCAGCGCGAGCTCTATGCTCCGACGCATATGTAGATGACATTCCAACCGGATGTGACTCTGTCGAGGAGCTTATCGCACTCAAGGATGAGCTTATCCAGCTCCTAGCAGAAGCAAAGTTCCAGTTACGCAAATGGAGTTCCAATTGTTGGCCTTTGCTAGAAACTCTGAGTGCAGACCTCTGTGAGGACAAATCCGTGGAAATATCGGATAGGTCAGAGACAGCCGCGCCTTCAGTGAAGATTTTGGGGTTACACTGGAATCCTTGTGACGACGTATTGTTTACCAAATTTACCGGAAAGGATATTGCTGGTAAGCCAACAAAAAGAGCGATGTTGTCTGAACTATCAAAGATCTATGACCCACTTGGTCTGTTCGCACCGGCTACCATGCTGCTGAAAATCTTGTTTCAAGAAAGTTGGATAAGTGCGGTTAAGTGGGACCAGCAACTTCCTGACAATTTGTGCGCGCGTTGGCAGACATTCATCAAGTCGCTACCACAGCTGGCAATGATACGAGTCCCACGGTACATCGCCTCACCATTTGAAGCAATAGAGCTTGTTTATAGTCGGGTCCACAAAAACAATAGCTACATAGTTACCTTAATCGCAGCCAAAACCCGCGTAGCACCAATAAAGCCAATCTCAATTCCGCGCTTGGAATTGAATGCTGCACATCTTTTGACAAAACTGCTAACCTTGATAAAATCTGCTTTGACAATTCAAATCTCAGGTACTTATTGTTGGTCAGATTCTGATGTGGTGCTGCATTGGCTATCAGCTACGCCTCGAACCTGGAACACATATGTTTGCAACCGAGCTGCTGAAATTATAGATGCTTGCCCACGCAGCTGTTTGCAGCATATTCGCACGGAGGACAACCCAGCAGATTGTGTATCTCGAGGACTTCTTCCCTTCAAATTAACGGAACATCAGCTCTGGTGGAACGGACCATCTTGGCTAGCGAAACATCAAACAGCTTGGCCACCCGTCAAAGCGAAATTCTCTAGGTCAACCGAGACTGCTGCTCTTACTGAAAGGAAATCAAACACTGAAGCAACTCTTCATGTGCCCCACGAAGATAACCTTTTGGAGATCCTTATGAATAAAATTTCTTCCTGGTCCCGTCTTCTGAGGGTAATATGCTTTTGTTTTCGATTTATTAATCATTCTCGCCGTAGATTGAACTCACCCAATGGCGAACAATCCACAATTTTTTTAACGTCGAAAGAGTTGAAGAATGCGCAAAACGTTCTAATGAAGTACGTGCAAAGCAATGCTTTTTCAAAAGACTATAAGTTACTGAAGGGCGATTGTCAACTTTCGCGCAAATCCAAATTACTGCGATACACACCATTCATCGACGAGCATGGTTTAATGCGTGTTGGAGGACGTCTTGGAAATTCATGGTTGAATTACAACGCGAAACACCCAATTTTAGTCCCGAAGGAGTCCCCAGTCGCTACCCTTCTGTTACGTCATGTACATGTCACCAATCTACATACTGGCGTGGATGCAACATTCCATATTGTGCGTCAACAGTACTGGATTTTGGCGGCACGCAATTTGGTGCGAAAAATTGTGTTTCGTTGTAAGCCCTATTTTATTCAGCGCCGCGCAACTAGCTCACAAATAATGGCCAACTTACCGGTACCTCGTGTACAACCTCTTCGCTGTTTTCGTCACACTAGTTTGGATTATGCTGGACCTGTATCTATAAAAATATCCTCTGGCCGTACACCAAAGATCGGAAAGGCATGGTTCGCAATTTTCGTGTGTTTATCGACAAAGGCACTTCACATCGAAGTTGTAAGCGATCTCACAACTCAAACTTTCATTGCAGCATTCAAGCGGTTTTGGTCACGACGAGGTCAGATCACAGACTAATATTCGGACAACGGTACCACGTTCCAAGGTGCCAAGAAGGAGTTGGACGAGATGCGTCAGCTAGCTCTGTCTCACTGTTAAGACGAGGCTTTGGCTAATTTTATATCCAGCCAAAGCATATCATGGCATTTCATACCCCCGTCGGCTCCACACTTTGGCGGTATTTGGGAGTCGAATGTTAAGTCGATAAAGCTACATCTTCGGCGAGTGGTTGGCGACAGCGTTCTAACTTTTGAGGAGTACTCTACAATACTTTCGCAAATTGAAAGCATCTTGAATTCACGACCGCTGTGCCCGTTAAGTGACCATAGCCTCGACCCACTTACACCAGCTCATTTTTTTATCGGCGAACCACATACAGCTGTACCTGAGCCCTCTCTTCTGGAAGTTAACGTAAACAGGCTGCAACGGTGGTCGCAACTGCAAGCTATGGTGCAAGGGTTTTGGAAACGTTGGCACCTGGAATACATCGCATCATTACAACCCCGCAACAAATGGCAGCTTGCAAGAGAAAACGTCACGGCAGGTACACTTGTTGTGCTGAAGGAACCG
>NW_016157110.1:187318-192434 GCF_001687245.7 Rhagoletis zephyria
AAAGGCCTCCAGATAAATACTGCATATTCTAACTTCGACCGAACTAGAGACGTGTACAATACTTTTAAAGTGTATGGGTCAGAAAACGACGAACAGTTACGCCGAATAAAAGCCAACATAGCATACGCCTTAGAAACAACAAAATTTATGTGAGTGGTAAAGCTGAGTTTGGGGTCAAAGTAAACACCAAGGTCTTTAAATTCATCAACCTTTTTTAGCGCAACATTAATTACACCCGATTTACATGATTCTGGTTAATTCTCTTTTGTGTTTTCTATTTGCGAAAATGTCAAAACAAAAGCAAGAAAAAACTTGAAACTACCTGACGGTGCAGACGCATGTGTACTCTTCCCTTCTCAACACCTCTCTTCCATTAGCAAGCAACTTGAATTCATTACTTGAACCGGGTAAAACCTGGTAATAAGTAAAAAAATAGTGATGTGTAGCAAATCTTCTTCTTCACTTCTTCTTCTTTTTTTGCCGCTGTAACCGCCTAAGCGATTTTAGCCGAGTTCAGCAAAGCACGCCAGTCGTTTCTCTTATGTGCCAACTGACGCCAATTGGAAACGCCAAGTGAAGCCAAGTCCTTCTCCACCTGATGTTTCCATCGCAGTGGGTGCCTCCCTCTTCCTCTGCAATCACCAGCGGGTTCCGAGTTGAATACTTTCAGAGCTGGAGCGTCTGTTTCCATTCGAACGACATGGCCAAGCCAGTGGAGCCGCTGTATTTTAATTCGCTGCATTATGCCCATGTCGTTGTAAAGCTCATACAGCTCATCGTTCCTTCGTCTGCGGTACTCGCTGTCGCCAACGCATAAAAGCCCGCAGTTCTTCCGCAAAATCTTTTTTTAGAATACTCCAAGAGCCGCCTCATCGGATGTTGTCATTGTCCATGCTTCTGCGCCATATACCAGCACGGGCATGATGAGTGACTTATAGAGCGTGGTTTTCGTACGTCGAGAGAGGACTTAATTCCTGAATTGCCTACTCAGTCCAATTCTGCGTTGGATTTCCATGCTGACATTAATATCGGTGTTAATTGTGGTTCCCAAGTAAACGAAATTCTCTACTTTCTCGGAATTGTAACTGTCAGTGACGTGGGTGCCAAGGCGACTGTTTGTTTGATGACAGGATATACTTCGTCTTGTCCTCGTTTACCACCAGACCCATTCGCTTTGCTTCCTTATCCAACTTGGAAAAGGCAGAACAGACTTCGCGGTTTTGATACTGATGGTGTCGATGTCATCGGCATAAGCCAGCAATTGCACGCTCTTGTAGTAAATTTTTCCTGAGCGGTTCAGTTCTGCAACTCTTATTATCTTCTCCAACGGCTCGGAGAGGTCTTTCCCAATTCTGACGGAGCTGGTGGTATTGCTCAACGTCATTTTACACTGCCTTATGAGTTTTGGGGGGGTACCAAATTCAGACATAGCGGGGCGTATAGGCAACTCCTTTTAGTGCTGTCGAAAGCAGATTTAAAGTCGACAAATAGATGATGGGTGTAGATCCTTTTCGCGGGGGTCTTTTTCAAGATTTGGCATACTGTGAATACCTGGTCTTTGGTGTATTTGCCAGGTCTAAAGCCCCAATGATAACGCCCAATCAGTTCATTAGCGGTGGGATTCAGTTCTTCACACAATACGCTTGATAAAACCTTGTAACCTATGCTTAGGAGGCTAATCCCGTGGTAGTTGCGCGAATGGCGGGGTCGCCTTTCTTGTGGATTTGGCAGAGCACACTTTAATTCCAGTCGTCGGGCATGCGTTCATCTGACCATATTCTGCATAGGAGTTGTTGCATGCACCTTATCAACTCCTCGCGTTGGCAGGCTGTCAGCTCCAGCAGCTTTGTTGTTTTTCAGCCGCGTAATCGCTATTCGTATCTCGTCATAGATTGAGATTGAGTCATAGGTAAAAGAGCAATTTTTCCGTTTTTCGTAGTTAGCCTCCGAAATCGAAATGTGGGCCTTCGAAGTTCGAAATAGGACGTTTTGTAAAAAAATATTTTTTATTATTATATGTAAATAACTAAAAAACTAAAAATACAGGCGTAGTTCACCTTTTGCTCTTATTTAAATGGTATATACATTTTTTTGTGCAAGCTTATATTGCAGGTGCTATAAGGGGTCAAAAGTCGAGTCTTCGAAAAATTCAAATCCTTATATTTGAAACAATTTTGAACTGATTTTTAAAAAGTTAATATCGTTGTAAACGTGATTACACGCCTTTTCTTCTGGTGTGCATATTTGTATACTTTGTATGTAAAAATTTGAGCAAAAACATTTAAAATTAAAAAATACCTTTTTTTATAAATAAAAATATTTTAAACAAACAAATTACTAACCGTTTTTTTTTAAATTTATATCGTTGCTAACGCAAATAAAATCTTCTTTCTTCTGATTTGCGTATTTGTATACTTCGTATATAAAAATTTGAGAAAAAACACTTAAAAAGAAAAAATACATTTTTTATTCAAAAAAAATTAACAAAGAAACTACTAACAGATTTTTAAGAATTTAGTATCGTTGTAAAGTCGATTGAACTCCTTTTCTTCTGGTGTGCATATTTGTATACTTCGTGTATAAAAATTTGAGAAAAAACCATTGAAAGCAAAAAATACCTCTGTTAAACAAAAAAAATAATAACCGATTTTTAACAAATCTTTGTAAAGGCTACCAGAAAACTTATACTTTCTTAAACCCAAAAATTTCGTTTTATATACACACACTTTTATACATACACTTTTAAATTTTTCTTACCATCAATATTGACTCCTTTATACGAATGACGATTTTGAAGTCCACCACCAAAATTTTTAGCGAATTTATAGGAAAACTTAAATCCAAATTTCTTAGTAGCTTTCGAAATTATACCGAGAAAGGAACCTAAATTTTTTTATAAAAAATATCCATATGTATGTATTTTTATGTATGGATGAAATGCCTAACGGTTCCTCACTGACTATTATATTAAACACAGAACACATTCTCTGTGAATGTGATGCTCTCGCCAGGCGCAGACTAGCCCACTTTGGTGGCGCTACCCTTAATCCATTTGAAATTTGGAACAAAACGCCCTTGGAGGTGCTAGGCTACATTAAGAGCCTTCCCATATAGGCCGGGGGCCCTGCATAATAGACCACTTTAGAGGTCGCGGTGCTTATGGCCCATAATAATAATAAATAATAATTATATTAAACAAATACCAATTCAGACTGTAAACACGTCTTCGATTATATTGGTCTTAGAGACCTTGGACGGTTAAAACTAAATTGCCAACATTTGCATAAACGCCTCCTTCTTTTCACCAGAATCTGTGGAGGTTAAGTACCTCGAAGGTGTAAAACAAAATATAATTCCTTCTCTAACGGCGGTTTTTCACGGGTTTCGTCAAGATTGGGCCTAACGCCCAATATTTTTGCATCACACGATTGGGCTATCGAGTTGTACCAAATTTTATGTTACTATTATTAGTTCTAAAGATGAAGCAAGTCTGACCATAAATTTTAAGGATGGCTCTCAATTAGAGATGGGCACGGGATATCGGGGCCCGCGGGATCCACGTTACTGATTTCAATATAGCCGGGATGGGCAGTATGGGGAAGGTCTGTAAAAATTTTACGGACGGAACGGAACCAAAATCATTTCCCGATACTCCCGATAAAACCGCAAGCTACGCAAATTCAGAAAATCGTCCTTAAAAAATTTTTATGAAATATTCACTTTTTATGCTTTATTGAGACGAAATCGAACAGCAAAACAAAAAAAAATAATCGGAGAATGCCAGATCTTTCATAAAATTTTTCTTATTTAAAATTAATTTGAAAGACATGTGAATTATTTTTAGAGATAGATTTCGGGGCCCCCGGGCCCGCGGTACAATTCAGAAAAACGTCGTCATGAACGCGTTCGGAAGTTGAAAATTGAATTTCGGGATGGGCGGGATCGTAACTTAATATTTAGTCCCATGCCCATCTCTACTCTCAATCCCTGCGCCGCCTAACGGAAGACAAACAAATTGATCCTCTCAAAAATCATTACACAAAATAACAATCATTCAGTGCGATTTAGAAATCTGGTAGAAAATGGTTCCATTTGAGTTATTCTTGCCATTTTATATGCATACACATGTAGGTGTATCAAATTCCATTACCTTATCATAAGTGGTTACAGATATAAGCGATATGGAAATTGTGTTTTGCATGCGAGGTGTCCCATCACCTTCCGAATACACATCACTTTTCGCCACAAGTTCGGTAATGATAACATATGCAGCTGTGTAAAATTTCAGAACGACAGCATAAGCGGTTAGACAGATAAGCGAACTGAGAAGTTCAGTTTGTATGGGAGGTGCCACGCCCTCTTTTCCAAAATATACCACTTCTCACCGTAAATAGGGTATTTACAATCTATGCATCTGTGCTAAGTTTCAGTTCCACAGCTTAATTGGTTTTAGAGCTATAGTGATTTTCACATTTTAGTCTATATGTCAGATGCCACGCCCCCTATGTATCGGGATTAATATTTCTGGATTAGAGGAAGTTATATCCCTTAAATCGGTGTATGTTTCATTGAAATTGAGCGAACGATGCCTTCAAAAAAGGGATTGCAAAATTTTCTTGTGGCGTATCAATATCTTATACAGAGAAGTTTAAATTTTTTATACCCGAGCGCACTTGTGCACAAGGGTATATTAATNTGAGCGAACGATGCCTTCAAAAAAGGGATTGCAAAATTTTCTTGTGGCGTATCAATATCTTATACAGAGAAGTTTAAATTTTTTATACCCGAGCGCACTTGTGCACAAGGGTATATTAATTTTGTTCACATAACGGTTGTTTGTAACAGCCAAAACGAATCGAGATAGATATAGACAAATGTATACATAAATGATCAGGATGAAAAAAGAAATCGATTAAGCCATGTCTGTCTGTCCGTCCGTCTGTCCGTCTGTCCGTNATCTCAACGAAATTTGGTATGTAGGTTTCCCTTAATCCAAGGTAGGTTGGTATTGAAAATGGAAATGGAAATCGGACTTTAACCACGCCCACTTTCCACATAACGGTAATTTTCAGAAATATGAAAACTGCGATATTTTAGTAACTACTGGAGATTATTC
>NW_016157110.1:195150-200274 GCF_001687245.7 Rhagoletis zephyria
CTGATCATTTATGTATACATTTGTCTATATCTATCTCGATTCGTTTTGGCTGTTACAAACAACCGTTATGTGAACAAAATTAATATACCCTTGTGCACAAGTGCGCTCGGGTATAAAAAGATTAATATCAATGAAGAAAACGTGATTAATTTTTAAAGTTTAAAATGTATTAAGAATTTAGAATCATAAATACTATTTTGATATTTTTATGCTACGTAAATATATGTAGGCATATTTTTGAAAAATTGTCCTTCATTTTGAATCCATATTTATGGTCACCGAACATATAACGGTAATTAAGAGAAATACAAAATCTTCGATAAATCAGTAAATATTAAAGCTAATTTATACAAAACTAATGCTTGCAACAATTCTTTACCAAGAAATACGTTTAAGGCAAAATTTTGGAAAATGGGTGTGGCACCGCCCACTTATGATCACATATATGTATATCGGTAACTGTTCTACCAATTTGTACCAAACTCGGTATTTTTATTGTGCTTGCCACACAAAAGCAAAACGTTGGAAATTATTGAAATCGGACTAAAATCACGGCCGCTTTTCATTTAACGGTAAATTTCAGAAATGCTTGAATCTGCAATATTTCGAAATTTAAGGACGTTAATTTACTCAAAATTGATACACCCCGGCTTACCATCTAGCGGTAGCTTTCGGAAAGGTGAAAAAACATATATTTAATACTTGCGCCGGGTATTTAATGTTCGGCTCCACCCGAACATAGACTTTCTTACTTGTTTTTTTCAAAAATATATATTGGAAATTTCAAAGGATATTCAAGGATAAAGTTTTAAAAGGACATTTTAATACTTATTCATCCCGGTGCACCGAAATTTTTTTTTCTATTCTGCAGAATTTTCACTTTTAATTGATATCCATAATTATTCTACAATGCACCAAATCTTTTGAATAACTTTTTTATTCAATCATAATCTAGAAATTTCCTTTAAAGAGAGAAAAACTAAAAACGCAGTTTTACTATATTTGACAGTTAGCAGTTAGCAGTTTTGTGAATATATTGATTTTTTCGTGTGTAAAATTGAATGTCGCACGGTGTTATACGACTTATCCAAAGTTTCACTAATCAATTTTAAATTTATCAGACTGTTAAAATGTCTAATTTTCCGAATAAAATTGTGTAGTTTTAAATTTTAATAGGCTGATAAATTTAAAATTGATTGGTGCGGCCGGGCATTAATGATCTAAAAATGGAGAAGAAAATGCGAATTTATTGCAATTAGAAATATTTTTGTTAAGTAAAGTAATGTGAATTTTAAAAATTCGTAAAAAGGTTTAACTTTTTATTTTTTACGTATATCAATCAGAAAAAACCCAAAAGAGCTTCGTGGTTCTGTTTGTTTTAATTGTTTATATGTTGACGGTTTTTACATGCAAATGACGATTTTTGAGAACCAAACTGACGATTTCTCACTTCAGTGTCCTGGCAACACTGGTTTTCACGTATCTAAAAATCAAACTTAACCCTTTCGACCCGGAACTCTACTATGGCTGCTTTCAATTTATGGGTCCAATATGTTATTTGCCCCACAAATACATGTTCTTCGGTGTCAGAGTGGGCGTGGCCTAAGGGGCTGGTTCGGAGGGTGGTGGTAAACCATTGTACCATCCGGGATGTTAAGTGGAACATATCTGTACCAACCGTCCTCTAGAACATTCTTACAAATGTTTTATCTTTTTTAGAACCAAACAAAACGATTCATTAATTTTGCATTTGAATAATGCACAAATTTAGTAAGAATAAACAGTCAAAGAATGAACAATAAATTGGTAAGGAATTCCTAAAATATAATGAAATGGTGCAAAACAGAATTTGCACAAAGGAACTTTGCACTCTTGGCAGATTATTTTTGTTCGAGCTTGCTTTTATGCAAGGTTGTTGTGTGGTGCTTTGAATAGAAATATGTATCTGACTCACGACACGACGTGCTAGTTTTAGAACTTTGTTCTATCAGAGTTTTGGCCAAGGTCACCAAAAATGATTTGAAAGGCATTTTATTCCTCCTTAGCTTATTGTAAATAACCCACGCGCTTACGGCTGCCATCACTATAAAACGGTAAAAGACATTGTTCCACTATTTTTCTGATTTTCGATCATATTCGTGCAGGCCACTCATTTGATTTACGAAATCAACACCTCCCATAATTTGACGATAAAATAGTATTTAGTTTGGACATCGCACTTGCATTTTTTGCCTGTTTTCAAAGTTTTTTCATAATTATTATGCCTGGTTCGTGGCAATTTCTTATTATAAAACCCCTTTCATGTCTTGCCGCTTTACGTATAAAAGGCCTGCAGATGTGCTTTTGAATTCTATTTCTCCTCGTTGCATTTTCTTACTCGTAAACTTAGGTACGTTTTTTTTCTGTTACCCATTATATGTAGTACCAACAGCTGAATAAGGAATATAGTTCAATAAATTAACTGATGTGAAAAATCGATCAAAACACAAAGTAATATCATTTTCTACGATTTAGCTGACCAGTTTGCTTACTTCTCTTTCTCCAAGTGTTCCTGCGGTTTCTTAAAGGTCTTTTCCAGAATAAATGTTAAAACCATATGTGTACCCTGTTGCAGCATCACACCATCTTACCGGATTAAGAGGCATATCGTTGGCTTGATCTTGCATGAAATCGATAAAAAATTAAGTTATGTTTACCGGACTACTGGTACGCATATGTACCACCAAAGGATACTGCTGGTGCATATATGTACCATATATTTGAATTTGTGAAAACAGAGGTTGATAATAAAATTTTATCACCGTATTTACAGGCAATAATTAGAAACTGCTTTATTTTCCTATAATATATTTAAATAAACTAAGAAATCTTCACAAACGCAAGGAAATCTGTACAAAAACGTTAACGGGAGGGCCTCTCCCCAGAAATAAAATGAAACTGGGCATAACAGAAGATGCAAAACTGAATGTGTAGAGTCCAGGCAGATGGTAAAATTCCTAACAGATGGCGTGGTACATTTTCAAATGTGATTAAATGTAAATTACAAGTTTTAGGGGTGTTAAACTTTGGTGGTACATATATGTACCATCCGGGTCGAAAGGGTTAACTTAATTCATCAGGCATATGTATGTATAGTGTGACCAACTGTACGTAAATGACCCGTACAGTACGTAAATTTGTAGCCATGTACCGTGTACTGAAGCTAACTACAAAATCACGGAAATGTACGTAAGTTGAATCGAAGAAATATTGTTGTACGTAAATTTTATCGATAGGAGCGCCCAACATACATACGTACATGCAAATTTTGACTAATAAAAACTAAAAATATTATAATGAATCAGTTGATGGAAAGTGTAAATACCTCATTAAAAATCGATCAACCACCAAAATGTTTATCGAAAGTACCGCGAGGAGCATTGCAAAGAATAACCATTTTGACATAGAATCATCTGACACTGATTTATTCGATCAGTTCAAATATTTGGAAAAATACGTTACCCCAGACACCGATGAACGCTGGGTTGAATGCTTTCGACATTTTGACCAAAAGAAGGTCCCGTACAACCACATGGTGAGAATCGAATCGTATGTTCCCTGCTTACCAGGCACATCAGCTACCGTTGAACACGTATTTTCTTTGATCAATCAGATTTGGAGCGATGAGAAATCACAACTGAAAATCAAGACATTGCGAGATCTTTTGTTTGTTCGGTACAACATTAAAGTGACTTGTATGGAATTTTTCGAATTCGTCAATAAGCAGCCTCAAATGCTGAAAGAAATTGCATCAGATGGAAAATACGCGTTCAGGAAAACTACTCAAAATCAATGAATTGATTACATAGGCCGACGCTTTTGGAATTTAGCAGCAATTGTATTATTTCAGCTTTGAATTCGCAAATAAATATGCTTAATTTTGTACGTCAAAAATGTGTGGATATCGACTAATAAAGGTGAGAAGTATTGAATTGAAATGCTAAGTTGCATGAAAATTAAATACTTTGTAAATTAAAGAGTGAATCAAAGAGAACTTCTTATAATAATAAAATAAACTTACTGAATTATGTATATTTATATACATACACTTGCATCCACTTGAATAGCGACAGGCAAAATCTGAATTTATTTTTTACTAGCCAATGCCCGCTTACTTCGCGGCGCCTAATAAGAGCTTTTGCGTTGGCCAATGCAAAAGAGCGTTGAAAAACAAAATTAGTCTGTAAAGTCAAAATTTTTGATTTAAGTTGAAACCACTAAGGCAGTATCCTCCTCAACATAGGCCAATAATAGTAACGCTGTGATACCATATGGAATACCAATCCCTTTCGGTGTCATGAGCTTTACCGATGGTCTTATTTCCACCTGTGAGATCTCTGCCAAGCATGCGTAATCTTTTTGTATGATCTTGCAACTACAATATTGGTGCGATGCGTATGCCAATAACAGTTCTTATAGGGAAACTCAAGAGCACAGAAGTGCGTTTTCTGTTATAGGAGGGCCAAGAATCCTCGGTGTCCCACAGGATGAAAAGTTTTCCGGTACATTGCTAAATGAGTCTGGCGATCTCTTAAGTATCTTTTAAATGAAACAATTGATATACCTACGGTGATCTTTCCTTGTTAATTCACAACTTTTACAATTCGTGGTAAAATTTATGAACTGATTTCTGGGTAGATGCAAGACCGCATGATCGTGCATGAGGGCGTCAGAAAAACTTACCCCATCCTTCATTTAGACTTAACTTAAACATAGGGCCAAAGCAGACGAACCGCACGGGGTTTCTATACATTCCGCCATTTCTGCAACACCATTGCTTACCATAAAATGAATACGTGTTATGAATTTCAATATTAACTCCAGCGGCACTAATTTATGTAAGATAACCTCCGACAATCCGACGGAACTCTATTCAGTGGTTTTTGAGTTTATTCCGAACTACGAAAACGGCTATCATTTAATGCAAANGTATCCTCCTCAACATAGGCCAATAATAGTAACGCTGTGATACCATATGGAATACCAATCCCTTTCGGTGTCATGAGCTTTACCGATGGTCTTATTTCCACCTGTGAGATCTCTGCCAAGCATGCGTAATCTTTTTGTATGATCTTGCAACTACAA
>NW_016157110.1:200384-214408 GCF_001687245.7 Rhagoletis zephyria
GTTTTCTGTTATAGGAGGGCCAAGAATCCTCGGTGTCCCACAGGTACATTGCTAAATGAGTCTGGCGATCTCTTAAGTATCTTTTAAATGAAACAATTGATATACCTACGGTGATCTTTCCTTGTTAATTCACAACTTTTACAATTCGTGGTAAAATTTATGAACTGATTTCTGGGTAGATGCAAGACCGCATGATCGTGCATGAGGGCGTCAGAAAAACTTACCCCATCCTTCATTTAGACTTAACTTAAACATAGGGCCAAAGCAGACGAACCGCACGGGGTTTCTATACATTCCGCCATTTCTGCAACACCATTGCTTACCATAAAATGAATACGTGTTATGAATTTCAATATTAACTCCAGCGGCACTAATTTATGTAAGATAACCTCCGACAATCCGACGGAACTCTATTCAGTGGTTTTTGAGTTTATTCCGAACTACGAAAACGGCTATCATTTAATGCAAATAAGTATGTAGAAAGGACAGTTTATAGCGAAACTCCTAAAAGCAAAGCTCCATTCTTTGTGAAACATTTAAAAAAATTCTTCAAAATTTTCAAATAAATACAACAGTTCAATGGGATTTAGAAATCTAGGAGAAAATGGTTCCCAATCGAATGATATTTGCGCGTTTACGTAAATGTATATCGATCCAGCCTTTCCAATAATTACCACTTTTCGCCATAACTACGGTATTGATAACATATGTAGCTGTGTAGAATTTCAGGACGTTAGCGTAAGCAGTTCCAGAGATAAGCTATATGAGAAGTTCAGTTTGTATGGAAGGAAGGAGCCACGCCCCCTTTCCCCAGTGCATTTGCAATATATGCATCAGTGCTAAGTTTCAGTTCCCCAGAGTAATTGGTTTTAGAGATATATTGGGTTTTTACGTTTTAGTCTGTATAAGAATTTTAGGAATATCCCGAGCTACATATCGAGTAAATTTTTGGTCAGAATATTTATTTTCAAGGTGTTGCCAAATATGAACCAAGTCGTTTAGTGAAATACATTGTAAAGAGAACTGTATGAAATTGTAAAACGTGACGTCTCAGATTTCTTAATTTTTTGGCAGAAACAACGAAAAGTCTAAATTTTTTTTAACGAAAAACCTTCCACACAGAAATAAAAAAAAATTAAGTTTATGGTTATATCAAGGCGAAATTTTGAGAACGGTCCGTTGCTAACTCTAAATATAACAACGACGCACTGGAAAAAGTTAATACGTTCAAATACCTAGGAATAATGATCGACGATAAACTAAAACAAAACAAGTAAGAGCAGCGCTGTCTTCGGCTATGCCGAAGGCTTCATACCTTTCGTGAGCATCTGAAAATTTTACTTTAACAGATTACTGCATTTGAAAAAATTTATATATTCAAAGCAGAAATAGATATAGGAGATACATATATAAAAAATCATATCTACACAATCAGAGGTATGAAAGATATACTTTATATAGCACCAATCTAAGTGATTTTCACTGCTGTGTGATCGGTACGTAAACCGTTAACACAATTTAATGCGTTTAGCTTCCTACATAAAGGAGATATATCGCAAAGACTGGTATCTGAACAATCATTAGTATAAGAGATAAAGCTCAGTAGACTTTGTATTATTATTTATAAAACAGCTTACGAAATTTATCGGTTTTAGCTGTCCAAATAAAGGAGTTTGGCAGTAAAACCCCATATCTGAACAATCAGTTGTATGGGGGCAATAAACAGGTTATAGTGACCCGATCTTTGTTAATTTTTCTGTAAACTTTCTGTTGATAATGAGTGCAAATAGTGCGAAATATCATGTTTCTAGCTGCATAGATGGAGTAGTTATAACAAAAAATCGCATATGGGTGTTTCCATCGGAAGGTCCACCACGACAAAAAAAACAATAGTCTTATATCTAACGTATTTACGGGCCGATTTGTCTGCTTTTTAAAATATATACTGGCTATGTAAGTAGAATAATGTTTACGTAAAATGGTCTTCCTAGGTTGAGATACTTCGAAAAACCGTATTTATGGTCCGATTTGGTCGAATTTGGCGTATGTAGTTGAAACATAATAATTCATAGATTTCCAACAAATTCACCTTGAATTGGCGCTGAAGTCAAAATATAAAGTATATTCTATATAAAATATATGTTTTATTTGCGTTAAAAGTTAATTTAAAAGCAATATTAACAAAAATATAACGATTGAAATTTATGTCACGTGACGCTACGTCACGTGACGTTTCACACTTGGGGTTGTAAAAGAAGATTTAAACAAGTTGCATTAATTCAAAAAACTCTAAAAATAACTAGACTTGCTCCAAATCATATTAAAATAAGTTTCATGAAAATAGCCATCCACGATTCGCAGAGTTTTGCGATTTTGTAAGAAAAGAAAAAAACTACTTCCATTTTTTGTCACGTAACGACACTCTCTTTAAATGCTTATATTTCAGGACCAAGCAGTTCGATTGTTTTTATTTTTCGGTTAAATATAGAGCTAATTATGTGCTATACAATGGCCCAAAAAAGTTAAAGAAAGCAAATGGTATTCCTTGTTTGTATCACATTGAAACGTACGACTGTCACGTATGCGACGTATGGAAATACCCATATCTGAACAATCAGTTGTATGGGAGCTATATGTAAAAATGACCCGATCTTTGTTATTTTCATTGTATATTCTGTTGTTAATGGGTGGAAGTATTGCAAAATTTGATGTTCCTAGGTGCATAAATGGAGGAGTTATAACGAAAATTCTCATAACTGAACAATCTGTTGTATGGAAGATATATGTTATAGGGGCCCGATCTTTGTTATTTTGACTGTATATATTCTGTTAATAATGAGTGAGAACGGTACGAATTTTGATATTCCTAGCTGCATAAATGAAGAAGTTATGGTAAAAAATCTCATATCTGAACAATCAGTTGTAAGGTGGATATAGATTATAGCGACCCGATCTTCGCCATTTTCACTTAAAGGTATCTTTTGATAATGAGGGACAGCAGTGCAAAATTGCATGTGCCTAGCTACTTAAATAGAGGAGTTATAACGAAAAATCTTATATCTGAACAATCGGTTGTATGAGAGCCATAAGTTTTAGTGACCCGATCCTTGTAATTTTCACTCTAAGCTTTCTGTTGATAACGGGTGGAAGTATTGCAAAATTTCATGTTCCTAGCTGCATAAATGGATAAGTTATAACGAAAAATCTTATATCTGAACAATCGGTTGTATGAGAGCCATAAGTTTTAGTGACCCGATCCTTGTAATTTTCACTCTAAGCTTTCTGTTGATAACGGGTGGAAGTATTGCAAAATTTCATGTTCCTAGCTGCATAAATGGATAAGTTATAACGAAAAATCTCATATCTGAACAATCAGTTGTATGGGAGCTATATGTTATAGTGGTCCGATTCCGATGTTATTCCGGTTCCGACAAATGATTAAAACATTATAAAAATACACCCACGTACCAAATTTCATCCGGATATCTCGAAAACTGAGAGACTAGATTACATACAAACAGACGGACAGACAGACAGACGGACATGGCTAAACCGACTCAGCTCGCCGTTCTGATCATTTAAGTATACATACATTTTAATGGGTCTATCTCTTCTTATTCTGGTACTTACAAACATCGGACCAAAGTTACAATACCATTTCATGCTCATGAAAGGTATAATCATGCTCATGAAAGGTATAAAAAAAAAAGGGATTATATATTTTCAATTAGAGCTCTAGCAATATGTACATCGGTGAAAACTGCATTTAATTCCATACATTAGCTTTTGCGTGATGCGCTTACAAACATACAAACAAACATACCGAAAACTTATATTTGGCTTCTGTTGATCTAATAAGCCCCCTATTAATCTTTCTTTAACATCTATTATGCACAGATATCGGCCTGTTGCAATTTTATTATTCTCAAGTACTCTCGTTGGATACCCATATGGCAACACTTAGTTTATATTATAAATTTAACTGAATTAAAGTTTTCAAATAAGTGGCAACCCGCTTCAAGAATATTTTCAAAAGTAAGCTTCCTAATCCTCTTTAGTTTAATATTCGTATTGCAATATTTCATTTATTTTACAAATTTCAATGAATACAATTTTTCAATCAGTTGGCAAATCCCCTAAAAATATTTTCAGGATTAAAATTTCCTATCGTCTTTAGTTTGATGCCAATATTGCAGTATTTAATTTATGCTATCAATTAAATTAAATTAAAGTTTTCAAATAGGTGGCAACCTTCCACAAAAATATTTTCAGCTGTAAGCCTTTGTAAATTTCTTTCTTTTGACAGCCATATTGCAGTATTCACTTTACCGTATTAATTTTGAAATTTTAAACACAGGTGGCAACTCTCTTATTTTTTCTTCTATATTGGAAGCTAGATCTCTAGCGATACATCGGTGAAAACTGCATTCAATTCCATGTTTTCGACTGATGCGCGTACAAATATACAGACAGACAGAGATTCAAAAATTCTAAAATTGTTTATTTGGCTTCTGTAGCTTAAATAAAAACCCACCATATTAATTTTTCTTTAATATCTATAAGGTACAGACATCGACATGTTACAATTTTATTGTATGTATAGATGTAGATACAGATTTCATTTATTTTATCAATTTAATACAATAAAATTTTTCAAACAGGTGGCAGCCCTCCCTAAAAATATGTTCGGCAATATAATTTCCTAAACCCTTTCAGTTTGATACCCATATTGCAATATTGAATTTATCTTATAAATTAAATTAAATGTAAATTTTCTAACAGGTGGCAACTCTAACCAAATATTTTTAGCTGTAAGCCTTCTTCAGTCTCTTTCTTTTGACGCCCATATTGTAATATTCATTTTTTCTTATCAATTTACTTAAACTCCAATTTTCAAACAGGTGGCAACTATCTAATTTTTTCTTTCTATATTTTAAGTTAGACCTCTCGCAATACATCGGTGAAAACTGCAGTGAAATCCATGCATTCCTTTTCGAGTGATGCGCGAACAAACATACAGACAGACAGACAGACAAAAATTCTAAAAATGGTTGATTTGGCTTCTGGTGCTCTAATAAAGACCCCCACATTAATTTTTCTTTAATATCTAAAATGTACAGACATCGACCTGTTACAATTTTATTATATGTATAGATATCTAGATGTAGATATAGATTTCATTTATTTTATCAATTTAATTCAATAAAATTTTTCAAACAGGTGGCAGCCCTCCCTAAAAATATTTTCGGCAATATAATTTCCTAAACCCTTTCAGTTTGATACCCATATTGCAATATTGAATTTATCTTATAAATTAAATTAAATGTAAATTTTCTAACAGGTGGCAACTCTAACCAAATGTTTTTAGCTGTAAGCCTTCTTCAGTCTCTTTCTTTTGACGCCCATATTGCAATATTCATTTTTTTTATCAATTTACTTAAACTCCAATTCTCAAACAGGTGGCAACTCTTTAATTTTTTTTCTTCCTACATTTTAAGTTAGACCTCTAGCAATACATCGGTGAAAACTGCATTCAAATCCATGCAATCGTTTTCGATTGATGCACGAACAAACATACAGACAGACAGACAGACAGACAGGCAGACAAAAATTCTAAAAATGGTTGATTTGGCTTCTGGTGCTGTAATAAAGACCGCCCACATTAATTTTTCTTTAATATCTATGATGTACAGACATCGACCTGTTACAATTTTATTGTATGTATTCGGATTTTGTTTGTCTCTTTTGAAGTGCAAAGAAGAGAAATTGGCTATAATAATACATTTATAACAATACAAAACAAAAAAAAAAACAAAAGATATTCGTTTAAATTGACAACTCATACTTATAAAAGTTCAACTGAGATCAAATGCGGAGGCGCATATCAAAATCCGGACAAAGAAAATTATTAACATTTTACCATATTCTAAGAAAACGAATAAAGTACTGGTCAAAATAATAGCACCACAACATTTGTAGCAGTTTTGACTATTTTTTTGTTTGTTTAGTGTCTACTAATTTTTTATAAAAGTTGTACAAAACATAAGAAAATACAAAATCATTAAAATTTCAAGCTTTTTAAATCGAATTTCTATAAAAATTTCGTGTTAGCGGTTTTATAGCTTATTGAATTTTACTATAACTTGAGAAAATTTCTATAATCTTTTTTTTTTTTGCCGACTGTATTGTTAATTTTCTTGGATAAAAAAAAATGCATGTAATGTTAAGAGATGTAAAGAAGAGCGAAGTTTCGCTAAAACCGACATCGATAGTTTTCAAAAACTATCGATAGTGGCGACAGTTTTCAACTATCGATACTATCGATAGTATCCCAGCTCTATCTCGAAGCATTGATCCATCCTTTGCTAGGCCCAGTAATCAGCGGTTGTGCTGTTGAGTTGGGCTACCGTTCCAAAAGCTGCTATTCAATCGCTTGTTTTGTAAGGAAAAAGGTTTCACGTGCAAATAGATTTTCACGATTTAGAATTTTGTAAGAATAAATTAAACATATTTGACGTTTTCCAGACCAAAAATTTGAAAAAAAAAAAATCAAATCAGCTGCTCAAATGATACTACCTGTTCAATGTGCCTTGGATATGTGTTAATTTCTTAACTATATTAAGGAGGGTTGTTTTGTTAGACTTTTCAAAATATTTTGTGAATTATTTCACATTTTTTTACCTTCCTTTTATTAGCTCGGGATGTAACTATGTAATATTGATGCGCCTAAAAGATGCAGCGACTTCTATTCTCAAGTTACATACCTGATGTCAGTACGAATGGCAATTATAATAGGGAGGTTTTAGTTTTTTAAACTATAACTTTATTTGTTTAATTCACGGCCTATCAAACAGGTTTAGAGCATTTGAACAAAAACAACATTTGCCTGTATTTTGTTCTTGCTTCTGGTATCGAAATAGGGTTGCCAGATTTTTTATGCGCCAAATCAGTACGTTAGACTTTTTCAGCTAAAAAAAGCAGTACTTTTCAGTACATTTTTATTCAAAGCAAAATTATGAATCTAAGTAACAGAAAACGCCAGAGTTCTTCTTTTTAACAATATTTTGGTACATAAATAAATAGTTAAAGAATTCAATACGTTTCTCTCTTTGCGCCAGGAAACAAACTTTATACTTAAGATCCTCTCAATTGCTTTGTTTGGGTGTGGTATTGAAAAAAAGAACCAAATTAAATACTTTTTCAAACTGTGAAAAAGTACCACTCTTTAAGGATGTCAACTATACTTCCTCATGGCTTAAATAATTTTTTCAACTACGAAAAAACTTTGAAAGAGTAAGAATTCGCTAAAAGGAGTCTCTAACTCTATGTGTTGTATGCAAAACTTTTTACAATGTCAGAAAATTGAGAAAAGAGTTTTAAGGTATAAGCAAAAGCCCTTCGAATATTCAAATTTGTTGTTATTATACTGAAAGTTATTTTCGAGATAACCATGACACAAGGTTAACCACTGAGAACATATTTGCAGTTTGCTAACATAACCAAAATGTTTTCAAATTTTCAAACTCAAAAATACATTCTCACGTTCAGTCCCAAATAAAAATAAAAAATTGAATATTTTCATCTATTTGTTTTTTATTTTACTTCTATTTGACATTTGAGTTGCTCTGAAAATTTCAATTTTATAAAGTAGACATACTTCAAAAAATAAATGATGGCCGACGAATTGAGCGATCGGTTTTACCTTTAAATATTTGTATCATGGAGATAATTAACAACACTCGACAAAAAAATGTCAGTCTTCTTTTTAAATAATTTAAGCTCCTTCATAATATCGCAACTGGTACGTAACAACCCGGGGATATATATGCTCATAACACTGTGAGACAAATGGTAGGGGTCAGTGATCGGGAAGGGTTCAAACTACCGGGGAAAGTTATATCGGAAAAAACGAAGTTATATGTGTCCCGGCGTTTCGCTGGGTCACGCCTAGGAATCGAGATATATCGATTTGAAGTTAGTAACTATCATATAGGGGAAATTGTCACCTTTGGTGGTCTTTTTTTTGACATAACTCGAGAACCACTAGTCCGATTTTGCTCAAACAAATTAAAAAAAAAATAAAAATTACAATTCCTTTAATCTGTTCATATAACGTTTTTCATCAACAGTTTTGCCGGTAAAAATAAAAGTATGAAGAAAAAAAATATTTTTTGCCTAAAATATTAAATTTTTTTATTTTTTAAATTCATAAAAAATCCAAAACGGAAAAAAAGGCAAGTCGTATTAATTTCACGCAAAGTCACATAACCTTTAGGCAAAATGAGACATAGATCATGAAAATCGATGGACGCGTTTCGCTTTTATTCTGCTTCACGTTGAGAAAGGTTTAATTCTGCAACAATCTTGTCCATTCTTGCTTGTGATATTGGAATTATTTTGTTCGATGGGCCGGCATCTGGTGTTGGTTTATAGGTGAAATCCGATTGATCCATTGTTTCAATAGAAAAAGAAGTTTCTTTGTCAGGACTTGGAAGCGGTGGAATTGGTATTTCATCCGAATGCGGTAGAGGTATTTGTGCACTTTTAACAGATATGTAAACTCTTCGTTTAAGGCCTTTACGATTTACTCCACATATTTTGTTTGCGCAAGCGTAACAGTTGTCGGAATTGTGTTCTCCTGGATCAGTCCAAATCATTGGTACACCAAAACGAAGTGAACTGCGTTTCCTTGGATCCACATGTTAAGACCATTGTAGCACGTTTTACAAATTTTGTCTGGGACCCACGAAACGCCGCGAATTATTTCGGAATCAAAATAAAGTTTAAAAGCGCGCTCCACTTGCTCAGTGAGTAATGCAGTATTTGTTGAAAAAGCTCTTTTGCCACAAACGTAACAAAATAAATTGATATTTTCTGGACAATTTGCACTCATTTCGGTTTTATACTTTTATTACTTTTTCGTCACTTTAAAAAAAATCGTTCTTTACGCGTTCGGAGACACTTATTGAATGACAAAAATCGATCAATGAACACCTATAAATACTACGTAAGTTGCAATATTTTACTGAGAGGTACTTATGAATTGGCGCATCTTTTAAGGGTGGCTATATACCTGATTCGTGTGCATTTTAAATTTTTCGAAACGTTCTAAAACATTACCACTCATAAATGTGGGTGCAATTTGTGTAAAAAAATCATGCAGGTAGCCAACGGAAAAAACCCAAATAATTAAAAAAGTGCACTTTCCCTTTTTCCTTTTAATTGTCCACGCACATTTATGACCGTTTTTTAGTTTGTTACCGCTACCATAAAAATCAAATAACCTTTTGTTTATTACTTTTTTTTTTAATTCTGGCAATCATAAAAAAAAGTCATCAATGTTTTTTCCAAGGAATTTTGAGCATATCTCGAGCAAATTTTTGAAATTCATACCCATGGTACAATAAAAACAGGTAGAAGCCAAATTGACATCAAACCTACAAAAGTCAAAGTTTTCGGGAGAGTAAAAATAAAAATGAGCGTGTGTAAGGAAAAATAAAAAATTCCATTTCACTGGTTGACGTTTTTAAGTAAATTTGAAGTTTAATTTTATTTATTTATTTTCTTTAGTTAAAATTTGTTAATTTGTTTGTTGTTTTCTGTCTTTAATTTATGAGTTGCAGTGTTGTTGGAGGGACTTTCCGGCATAAGGGTCATAGGAACAGCACTTGGCATCAAACGTGCCTTTCCTGTACCTCCCGGTGCATTTATGAAATCTGCTGCTTTAAAATGTTTAACGCACAGCAAGGCATTTCGCTGCAGCTCTACCCCACAGCTGCTTTCCCAACGCTTCTTACGCTAAGAACCTTGAGGCACGTTAAAAAATTAGTGGCCTCTGATTTATATTAACACCACATAAAAACAAGGCTTCAGGTGCTGCATTTTTAACACATACACTAAGTATAAGCCGCACAACACTACAAAAATTCAAATGTTAATTAAAATTTGTTTTTAACGAATATTCAAAAAAAAAAACAAAAATCAAACGATATGACATTTAAAGCGTAACGAAATATAGGAAATAAAAGAAAACCAAGTTGAAGTTTAAAGGTTTGGTTCTCATGAGAGCAATGTCATTTTGGCTTCTACCTGTATTTATGTGCCTTGATTCATACCTTTACTTAATTTTGAATAAAAGCGAAACGCATACATTGATTTTCATGATGTATGTCTCATTTTGTTCATAGGTTATGTGACTTTACGTGACACTTTTTTCGTTTTGGATTTTTTATGAATTAAAAAAATAAAAATTTAATTTTTAGGCAAAAATATTTTTTTTTTTCTTCATACATTTATTTTTACCGGCAAAACTGTTGAGTATATAGAAAAACGTTATATTAACAGATTAAAGGAATTGTAATTTTTAATTTTTTTAAATTTGTTTGAGCAAACTCGGACTAGTGGTTCTCGAGTTATGTCAAAAAAAAGACCACCAAAGTTGACAATTTCCCCTATATGATAGTTACTAACTTCAAATCGATATATCTCGATTCCTAGACGTGACCCAGCGAAACGCCGGGCCACGTATAACTTGTTTTGACCGATATAACATTTCCCGTTGGTTTCATCCCATCCCGATTTTGACTGTCGCATAGTGTAATTAATTTCTTGGGCCAATCAAGCATTATCTAAAACATGTTAACTATAATTAAATTATTTTCTTCTTACTTTTTACAGTACAGTTTAAAGAAATTCCAACGTTATTTGAAAACCTTAAGAAAATCCTAAAGTATTTTGTTTGAATTGAAAATTCATTACAAATCAGTACAAATTTTAAAAAACCAGAACATTAGCGTACTGATTAAAGAAATGAATAAAGTCAGTACAAGAGTTGCAAAATCAGAACTGTACTGATAAAATCAGTACGTCTGACAACCGTATATCGAAAGTGTCAAAAATTGTTCTGATTTTTTTTCTTCTACATCAAAGCGTGCCATGTGGAATACAAAAAAGATAAAATATTTACATTGAAGAAATGAAAATTGATGCAACTTTCTTTCTTAAGGCCGGTCCACATAGAACTTTCGCGTTGGCTTTGGCGTTGGCGTTGGTTTGACAGAACGCTCGCTAAAAGTATGCTTGCTACAATGAACGCTTGGCAGCGAAAGCTTGGGCCACTAAATTAACATACTAACGACAGATAAATTAATATTTCATATCAATAATTGCACTAAAAACGATATTTCTTGCCCGCACTTGATTAAAAAGGAAAAATATTTCACACAATTTTATTTATTTGCAAGAGCTGACGAGCGACGCACACGAAAAGATGAGAGTTGGCCATTTGCTTTGTGTTGGCGTGAGCGTTGTCGAATTTTGGCTATGTGGACGGCTGCATTTTAATTCATGTATTCATAGTCAGCTGTTGAAGAGCGCGAACGCCAACGCAACGCCAAGGTTCTATGTGGACGGGCCTTTAGTAAATTGGTTTGCTTCTTGAAGCATTGATCCATCCTGTGCCAGGCCCAGTAATCAGCGGTTGTGCTCAGTGATCGGACTTAAAAAAAAATCTGTGTGGTAGAATCTGAAAAAAATGTGGTAGATTTAAAAAAATGTGGTAGATCTCAGGTATTAGATCAAACTTTGTACAAAAATTAAAAAAATTCTGCAAGGTTTCGCCTAAATTGAAAACTTTTCAATTAGATTGTAAACAAAATTTTATTTTAGTATAATAAAGAGCAAGATTGAAGTTGATAAAAATTGCGTTGAATTTTGGAACTTTTTTTCCTTGACAGTGTAAAGCATTTTGTTGTGCGGAGGTAATCGGCGCAGATGAAATTAGAACACGTGATGACGGATAGAGTGCAATACTGACATTGACTTTATTTGTATATGCAGAAAGAGAGAACATAAAAATGCACATAGAAATTTTCGTTTTCAAATTTGTACGGAGCGTTTTACTTTTAAAAACGTTTTGACACAGGTTTTGCACCTACAATATTTGTTTAAATTTTGAGAACGAAAATTTTCAATTCAATTTCCAAAATCCATGTTCTTGTTTTTGATACGAACATTTTCAAACCGTTTTTAAAAACGATTGTTTGATAATTGAATATGTGCATTTTGAAATTAGATCCTAAAATGTTTTTTCTTAATTTTAAAAATATGCGTTTTCAAATATGATATTCAAATTTTATTTTTATTAAATCACAATAAGTCGTTTGGTACACACATTGTCAAAAATATATTGATATACATATACTTATAAATAAGTTACAACATTTAATAAATGAAATAGAGATGTTTTACATATTACTATATACATACATACAGATGTTCCAGCCTTGCTTCCAAGCTGGGCCTGCTAATTTTGCTTCACGCTGGTCAAATCCTGTAATTTAAATTAAGAAAGTTTTAAATTATTATTTAATAACCCATAAGAATTTGTTTTTGTAAGTTACTCTTACCAAAGCTTTTTTCGGTCAAAGAAGTCCACCTATGTCCCTTATATGTAGTTAGGGGTTACAATGGCAATATTGTTTGTATATACTTCATTGCCTTTTCTGAAGATTGAAGTAACTTATTTACCTGAACACAATTTTCCGACAAATGATGCAAACATATGAAAGTTTTTCATCATAGCTAGGTAGCTTTTTAAATTCTAATGCAATACATTTTGGTTTTTAATATTTTTCATACCTAATTGACTGAAAATAAATTAACGTTTTTATTTTAAAAATGCCTAGCTTTATTTTGATTGTTGAAAATTGTGTCGCACTACAACTTGTTGGGACAATATTCTAAAATGTTTCATTTTAGTTTTTAAAATACGCATTTTTGACACTATTTCTTTAATGTCGTGTTCTCCTTAATAAAAGAAAGTTAATATATTGTAACGATCTTTTTTGTTTTGCGAATGTTTCGTTTTAAAGTCGTAAGTACAAACACTGTATTTTTTATTTTGTATGAAGTGAAATTATATTAAAAAATTTTATTTTACGATTTTTTTTAAACTTGGGTTTTACCTGTATCATTTTCTCTGTGTGTTATACCATTGTTATATTATACATATGTATATATATAATACAGTGTTTGACAAAATAATAGATTCACTTCAACATCCTCCTTGAATCATTTATTTTTCTTAATTACATTCAGCTAATTTCTTTATTGCATGTGCTTATGTATTTTTCTTACTTATAAGTTCGAAAACAATATTAATATTTATATTCCAATAGAGTTGTTTGATTTGCGTTTTAAATTCAATTCAATAAGTTTAAATAATGAAAGTTTCAATTATCTATACTAATTATAGAAAGAGAAGTCCCTTTTTTTGTAACAGGTAATCTCGCGAACGGCTGGTCCGATTTTCATGAAATTTTGAATACAAATAGCTTTCGGTAACCACCATGTTTTAGGCTAAAAAAATTTTACCAGGGGCCGGTCTATTCGAAAAAATCTTATTATAGTCCGATTTGCATAAAATTTAGTACGTAAGTAGCTTTTTAGCATATATTAGCATATATGACCCATTTTTTCCGAGAAGTGAACCAGGGACCGATCTATTCCAAAAAATCGCTTTTATGGTCCGATTTGCTTAAAATTCGGTACGCAGGTAGCTTTTTAGTATATATTAGCATATATGATCCATTTTGTCCGAGAAGTGGACCAGGGACCGATCTGTTCGAAGAAATCATATTTATGGTCCGATTTGCTTAAAATTCGGTACGTAGGTAGCTTTTTGCCTGGATAAGGTTATAGATTCCTGTTTTCCAATTTTCATGCAATTTCGAATATAAATAGCTTTAAGTAACGACCATATCAAGGGGCGAATTCGTCACTAGGCAAGATTTTTTTGCGCCAATCAGAAACAACGGATACTGTCAAAATATAATTATAATATATAATATATCTCAACTAATATATATTTAGAACCGTTTGTTAGTTTTCGCAAGGCTCGAGAGCGGCTAAACCGATTTTTTTGAAACTGCCACCTGCCGCACGTGTCCCAAGGATGGTTTTAGGCTGAAAAAAATCTATATGTAAAGGGGGCGTGGCACTTCCCATACAAACCGAATTTCTCA
>NW_016157110.1:219382-232169 GCF_001687245.7 Rhagoletis zephyria
GTCGGGTTTTCCGGGCATGCGAAGAGATGGTTCGAGTCATGTGGGGTCTCTCCGCATGCCGGACATTCGTTCGGCACATCCTCATTCAGCCTACTCAAGTAGGAGTTTAACCTGCTGCAGTAGCCGGAGCGAAGTTGAGCAAGTGTAGTGCGTGTCTCCCGAGGCAGATGAAGCTCTGTCTCGTCAATGTCCGGGGGTGGTATGCCTAGAACGGCATTCACAGGTCTAGAGTCTACATAACTCGAGACTGAGTCCCTGTGAATGCCGTTCAGGGCCTGTCTGTACGCTGTCGGGTCCAGAGGTTGCTTAATGAACCTCTGGACTTCGTCCGTCAGTTCATATAGATGCCTCTTTTTTTAGTGCCTTATTTTGCTTTTTTGCAATACCTAGTGCCTTTTCCTGCCTTTTTCGCTATTTTGTTCTGCTTTTTTTTGCCTTTTTTGCAACACCTAGCGCCTTTTCCTGCCTTTTTCGCTATTTTATTTTGCCTTTTCCAGCCTATTTCGTTATTTTATTTTGGCTTTTTTATAGGTTTTTAGGTCCTAAAAATCCGTTCCCTGCTTATTAGTGTCTTTAAGTAATTCATTAATGAACCTATTTAACCAACTAAATTCTTGTACCACTGAAACAATCGACATATATTCCGCTTCTGTTGATGACAGCGCAATTGTACTTTGCCGATTCGATGCCCATGATATAGCCCCACCTTGTAAGGCAAACACGTATCTAGTAGTAGATCTATTATCAACGTCACCAGCCCAGTCTGCATCACAATAGCCAGTTAGAGCTGAATCGCCAGCATACGTTAAACCTTTGTCAATAGTTGATTTCAAATATCTGAAGACACGTTTTACTGCAACCCAATGCGGCTTCCCAGGACTCGTGCTGAATCTGCTCAACAAATCCACCGCATAGCATATGTCAGGTCTTGTTATCTGAGCAGCAAATAGCAAACAACCAATAGCTTGCATATAAGGAACCGTTGCCATTTAATCTTTCTCTTCTTTGCTTTGTGCACACTTTTCAGAGCTAAGTTTTTGGTTCATATCAAGCGGAGTTGATACAGCATTGCAGTCATTCATACCAAAACGTTTTAAAACATTGGCAATATATTGAGACTGGTCAAGTTAAACACTACCATCTGCTTCATTTCGCGTAACTCTTATTCCTAAAAATGGCGTTACTTCGCCCAAGTCCTTCATCTCGAAATTCATAGAAAGATCGCTCTTTAGATTCTTCAGTAGATTCTCATCGTTCGTGAATATAAGAAAATCATCCACATAAATATACACAAACATTATTCTGCTAGCGCTGACCAAATAATAAATACATTGATCCACCTCACTACGTTTCAGACCAAAACTGAGTAGCACGCTGAGTTTGAGTTTCTCATTCCAAATTCGACTAGATTGTTTGAGACCATAAAGCGATTTTCGCAATCGACAAACTTTACTGCTGCCATCATTAAAGCCAGTTGGTTGCGTCATGTAGATCTCTTCCAATTTACCATTGAGGAACGCAGTCACAGCATCCATTTGATGGATTAGTAAACGGTATTTTGCAGCAAGAGCGAATAACACCCGGATTGACGTATACCTTGCCACCGGTGCAAACGTCTCTTCATAATCAATACCTTCATGCTGACGAAAACCTTGAATCACTAAACGGGCTTTGTAATTAATAGGATTACCATCGGGGTCTGTTTTAGTCCTAAACACCCATTTGGACTTGATAGCCAGCAGGTAGAGCTGTTAGTTCCCAAGTACTATTTTTCTTATGAGAACTCAACTCCTTGTTTATAGCGGCTTCCCACATTTCATGTTCAGAGCTAGATAAAGCTTCTTTAATCGTAGTAGGATCTCCAGAAACATATTCAAAGGCACAAAAGTTATAGCATGGCCTTGGTAAATTTTCTATCCGCTCAGATCGTCGAACTTCATCTGATTCCACTACAGTTATATCCTCATCAGGAACGAAAGTTTCATCGCTGCTATCTGCATGAATGGTTCCATCAGAATCTGTAGATGTTGACGATTCCTCAAGTGTAGAAGAGTCAGACTCATTATCTCTCCCTGAATTGTCAATATCTGCAAAATAATATTCATGCCAAATATCAATCACGTTCGATGGTGTCATAGATCTACGCTCATTTTCAAGGAAAACAACATCGCGGCTAATAATCACATCCTCGTAATTGGATTGAATAATCTGTAAGCCTTCGATTCGGTGCTATATCCCACTAGAATACATTCAATAGATTTTGCATCGAGTTTACTGCGTTTCTGCTTTGGTAGATGGACCATCGCTTTACAACCGAACAAGCGGATGTGTTCTAAGTTTGGCTTTTTCTTTGACCACAACTCTTCTGGGCTCAGGGCGTTTCCTTTACATGGAATACGGTTAAGCAAATATGCAGACGTCACTGCAGCCTCTGCCCAAAATTGATCAGGCAAACCTGAATCGAGCAACATGCACCTTATTCTTTCAATAATATTTCTGTTGTAACCCTCCGCTAAACCATTTTGCTCTGGTGTATATACGCGCGGTTTTTGATGGATAATGCCATTTTTAATTAAAAAATCAGAAAAACGTTTATTTACATACGCAGGGCCATTATCACTGCGAAGAATTTTAATTCGTTTAGAATAGGGCTGTGCGATTAATTGATTACTCAAAATTTTAATTAATCATAAAGTAAATAACTCAATTATTCGATTAATTGGAAATTATGATTACTCAAAAGTTCAGTTACTCGAGTAATCAAGATTTTTGATTAACCAAAAACAAAAATATTTGAGTAAAATGCTTTATGATTAATCAACATTTCGAGTAAAATGAGTAATCAACATTTCAACTCTTTATATATGTATAAAGTAGTTGAAGTTCCTTGATACTTTGAGAACAACGTTTCTGTTTTCAAAAATCAAAACGAAAATTTTTTTTCATATACAGAATCAAGGCCAATTTATATAAGGTGGTGTTGTTTCATCAGCTGTGAGTAGCGTTTGATTGTCAAAATTTTGTATTTCGTTAGCGGGTGAGTGAAAACGTGAGAGTGTTTGTATTTTCTGTCGCCCTTTTTCATTCGCGGAAAAATAGCTGAAATTTGACAATGGCCCGCTAAAAGCAAAAACAAAATACAAGTAATTGTTGTATTTGTTGAACCGATACCACCTTATATGTATTCGCCTTGTACAAAATGTAAAAAAAGAAAATAAGCATTTTCCAAAGCAAACTCTTTTAACGGGCAAAATTATTTTTTTTGAGTAATCATATTTCAAGTAACTCGATTAATCATCGTTTTGGGTAATCAAAATCTTGATTACTCGAGTAATTGATTAACCGAATAATTGATTAACCAACTTGCTCGAGTAATCGAATAATCGCACAGCCCTAGTTTAGAACACTGATTTTCCACAAGCTTCTTAAATTTCATAAATTCAGAAAAAACGTCAGACTTCGCTTTTATCGGAGTTACAAAAATTTTTCGAGTACAATCATCAACAAAAGTTAAAAGAAATCTTGCACCAGAAAACGAATTTACTTTCAGTGGACCCATTACATCAGTATGAATTAATTCTAGCGGTCTATTAGCACGTTTCGTAGTATTATGGAATGGTAATCGAGTTTGTTTTCCATTATATACCAATCTTGCATTTATTTTTATCAATATTTTTAGCATTTATGCCGTTACGGAGTTTTTAACATTAATCAAATTTTCACAGCAAATATGGCCCATCCTTCGATGCCATGTATCAGCACTTACAGCTAGTAAGGCATTACTAGAATTAGACTGATCAATATCACATTTTAAACGGTATAGATTATTGTCACCAACTTCAGCAACAGCTATTAAGTTTTTTTCTTTGTCAAAAATTTTACAATTATCGCCTTCAAATAAAATTTGTTTGCCATTTTTAGTTAATTGTCGTACAGATAAAAGGTTTGCACACAGTTCAGGTACATGCTGAACGCCCTTTACAATTGCAGTTACATTTTTATCATTGCAAAAAAGTGACACATTAACATTTCCTATGCTCTTTATAGGTAATTTATTGTTGTTCGCTACCGTAATTTTTTTATTTAATGCAGGTTTCTTGTCGACTAGGATTGAGCTGTTATTGGTCATATGTACACTAGCACCGCTATCGATATAAAAATATTCACTATTGTGTTTGTTTTTGTTGGCAAGTAGAGAGGCAAATAACACTTCTTTTTTGTATGATTTTTCTTTGGAGCTTTTCGTGTTATTTTTATTAGATTTGGTGGGGCAATTTCCACAAAAGTGACCAATTTGCTTGCAAGTATGACAACAAAAATTTGACTTTGGCTTGCCCTTCACGTGATATTCATTACTCTGATCGCGCTTTATTGTATCAAATTTAGAGTCTTGCAATAGCAAATTTTTTACAGAATCAGCAGTTAAGTTTGCGTTGGAGTTTTCAACTGCCAAAACTAGTGCTTTATAGTCATCTGGGAGACCAGCTAACATTAATGATGCGGTCATCAATGTTCAACCCAGCATTTGTCACTTTAACGGATGTCATGACCATAGTATTAACATAATCCTCAATTGAATTACAATCCGATAGAGTCAAACGAACAAGCTGTTTTAAAAGGTCAACTTTTCGAGTGAGTCCCGAATCCTCATACGCTGCTATTAAGGCATCCCATGCAGCTTTTGCAGGTTTAGCTGTAGCGATATGACCGAAGTTACAGGGATCTATCATTATCCACGATTGAGAGAATACAACGGTTGCGCCGATCTCGGACCGCTATTCCTCTCTTAACGAATTTGACAGAATCGTTGTTTGCATGACGTCACACTTGTGCAACTTGTTTACGTTTTCCTTGCAACATTTTTTCTTCTTCTTCCATTCTTGCTCACGTTTTAGCATTTCTCTCTCGCAATTGCACCAGTGTGACGTCACACAAAATTTATTCTCGAAAATCGTCTCTGATAGGCGCAATCTTGTAATTCTATCATTCTTGATCATTAGCGTTATTTCGGCTAGCGTAGGTTCATCTAACGATTTTCCGCTTTCCGTAGCTGGATTGGGTAGTCCATTTTGCACAATCTTCCAGCAGCCTTTAATCACGAGTTACGATTTCGCATGTCGTTTCCGTACATCGAAGTTCTCGCGACCGCCCAATTTTTCAAATGGAAACGAAACTAAATTTGACGCCATTTCTGAACTATCGAAAAAAAATTTTTTTTTAACAAGATTATTTTTTTAATTTATCCAAAAATTTCAAGATAAAAAAAATTACACGCATTCACAGTTGATGTAGGCCCATAACCTGTTGTGCGGAGGTAATCGGCGCAGATGAAATTAGAACACGTGATGACGGATAGAGTGCAATACTGACACTGACTTTATTTGTATATGCAGAAAGAGAGAACATAAAAATGTTATACCATTCTTATCTTATACATATGTATGTATATATATAATACAGTGTTTGACAAAATAATAGATTCACTCCATATCAAGATATTTTGCGAACATATTTTAAGAGATTTCCGCAACCCAGCGGAGTGCTGCCAGCTTTTTTGGGCGACAATTGACAATTTTTGACAATTCTCAAGTAAAAGTTAACAACGCCTCAGAAACTTTAGATGCACTTAAATTTGCTAATACTTTCACAAAAATCGCAGTTTTTTTACATTTTCGCTAAAAAAATCTTTTTATAAATCATATATTTTCCAATTTAACACAAACAAACTACGTCTCCTGTCGAAAAATTGATTATTGAAAAAGTTTACAGTTTATTTTATCCTCCCACTTGGCTTTGTTTACTTTTACTCGAGCAGTTTCATCGCCGCCGGGAATGCGAAATCTTGTATTATATCATTCTTGTTACCATATCGTATTTAGTGTTGGAAAATTGTTGCTCTTAAAATAAAGAAAATTATGTCGAGCAAAAAAAAAACTACTCAAAAACGCGAATATGTGGTAGATTTCTGACCTTGAGTGGTAGATGTGGTAGATGCCCAAAAAAGTGGCAGATCTACCACAATGTGGGAGAAGTCCGACCACTGGTTGTGCTGTTGAGTTGGGCGAGCGTTCCAAAAGCTGCTATTCAATCGCTGGTTTTGTATGGAAAAAGCTTTCACATGCAAATAGATTTTAACAATTTAGAATTTTTGTGAGAAAAAATTAAAAATATTTGACATTTTCGAAAACAAATAATTTGAAAGAAAAAATCAAATCAGCTGCTATACTGATACAAGGCGGATTTATATAAGGTGGTGTTGTTTCATTAGCTGTGAGTAGCGTTTGATTGTCAAAATTTTGTATTTCGTTAGTGAGTGAGTGAAAACGTGATAGTGTTTGTATTTTCTCTCGCCCTTTTTCATTCGGAGAAGAATAGCTGAAATTTGACAATAGCACGCTAAAGGCAAAAACAAAATACAAGTAATTGTTGTAGTTGTAGAATCGATGCCACCTTAAATGAATTCGCCTTGTATTGATACTACCTGTTCAATGTGCCTTGGCTTAATTGTATTTTTGGAATAAACAAAGTTATTTTTCCTTCTGTCAGTAAACTGTTTTTTTACAAATAGTATAAATAAGAAATGGGAAATAAGGCAAAATTTCTTTTATTTCCAACCTTTTTTTGGAAATAAAGCAAAACTCAGATTTTGGTATTATTTCCCATTTAAAAGAGAAATAAAGCAAATTTTGCGTTATTGCCGTTTGTTACTACTACCATCGGAAAAATGATCTGACGAAGATTTCAGGTGATTTACCAAGGGCCGGTTATGACATTTCACATATCATTTGGCAATTCAAGGTGCTTATAGAACTTTTCTTTATGTGTGCAACTCAAACCAACCGCCGTGCTTATTCTTACCAAAATTTATTTCGCGGAACCCCGGTGACTTTTCTACGGAACCCCGGTGACTTTTCTACGGAACCCCGGTGACTTTTCTACGGAACCCATTTAGGAAGCTCTGGCTTAGAAGTCGTTCTAAAACATTTTAATTAAAGTGATGATATCATAGAAAAAAAATTGTAATTCAGTTTAATAAAATTAATTTTGTGAAATGGAATAATATACATAAGTAAGTAATACAATGCTATTTTGGGCAGAAGCTAAAAATTATACGGATGCAGGTGGCAACAAATTGTTTTCCGATCTGGCGGAATTTGACTTCATTTACTTTCACTACCTTGGTCTAGTGCAGACGTTGAACTTTATTCAGTCAGCTAAACTTGGTGAAAGCTAAGCTTCGCAGCGGTATACACTTATGTATATAACCTTAGTTATATTAACTTTTATTCTTATTTTTCATTTCTTATGATCTTCTATTCCAGCTGCATTATTCAATTATTAATTTTAATTTCAAGTAGTGTTTCAAATAAATTGCTTAAAGTTATATTAAAATAAACCTATTTACAGTGAATGAAACAAATGACCACGTGTTGATTTTTTAAATATTCGTAGTGTTTTCGGGCAAATTTTTTTTTTTTTGTTATTTTCTATAAAAGTACAGTCCAAGCTTTAACTAAAACCATATAAATCACAGTTTCAAACTCTATACAAAATTTAGGAAAATTCAACAAATTCCCATCAAAATTTCAATTTAATCTGAATGTTCATAACATTTTTGGTATGCAGTTGTATAGCCCATACAATTTTAGTCTAATGAAAGGAAAGTTTCAACTGGACAAAAAATCGCATTGACTTTTGAGACTTTTTTTGTTTTGGATACCGCTTTTGAGGTTTTGTTTTTTACCTCCCTTTTTATTATTATTATTACCTCCCTTTTATTAGCTCGGGATGTAACTATGTAATATTGATGCGCCTAAAAGATGCAGCGATTTCTGTTTTCAAGTTACATACCTGATGTCAGTACGAATGGAAATTATAATAGCGAGGTTTTAGTTTTTTAAACTATAATCTTATTATATAACAATATTTAAAAAAAAACCAACACGTGGTCATTTGTTTGAGTCACTGTATTTCTCTGTTTTTTGTGAGATTTAGCTTTTTTCTAGCATGTTTTTATAAAAATCTGGATTTTTTTAGTCGATAATAGTTGGCAGTACTGATTTTAAGCCTTATATTTTCACGGCTCAGTGCTCATAATCACACCCCACATAACCCTCTATCGAGCTAATTAATGCCACTCAACGAACATCTGACACGAGGCGTACCTTACGCCTCACTCACGTTCACACGTACACACGTCTTTCCTACACATATGCTTGTACGAATATTTACTCCGCACATTGGGGCGGCCAGTTCTCCGCTCACCTTTGCTGCTGTTCGCTTTTAACTACCATAATTTATTGCGTTTGACCTTTCGTGCAACGGCTTTTCATCATCCGCTTGACTTAGCTTATTATAGTACGCAGCAAGAATGACTAGTATTGTACAATAACAACAATACACATGCGAATATGGGTTCAATTCCACTTGTATGCATATTATTGTGGAGTTGGTAGAGGAATTTTTTCGAACGTTTAGCATAAATTGCAAAACAAACAAAAAAGAAAAAATTAACTTAGCAGCACTCAAATACTGCATATGAGGCTTTTACCTACCACATTGCTTTGTTAATCATATTGCACTGTTAATCGCTTAAAGTTTCTACATTCTGATGCATGTACGAGTAAGTATATACGACTATGTTACAGATTTAAGATGTAAATCAATTGCAAGCTTCCTTCTTAGATCGATATGCTCCTAGGAAATAAGATCTATATACTTTACGAGTAAATAAGTATATATCGAGGGCTTATATTCAATACCCTCTATCTGCACATTTCACAAGAATCTGATTCTGATACAAAAATCCACCTAAGACTTAACTGTCATCGGTGAAACTAATGCATGTATAACGCTTGACCAAAGAGTTTACTATTAAATTGCAAAGTCACAATTAACATCAGTGATGAAAGGTAAGTCCCAGATGAGTTTTAACATCACAAAGTAATTTTTTTGTGAAAATTGCAGATAGAGGACATTGAATATAAGCCCTCGATATGTACATGTATATAATTCTCATATTAGGGCTTCAATGTTTTTAAGAAGAATAATAAGAAGAAGAAACCCTAACGATTGATTTAGCCATATATGTAGTTAAATATGTCGGTGTGTCCCTTAATCTGCGTTCAGACACGGAAACTCGAGTTGCTTATTACACAGCCATTCTTAACGTTATATATTTCTTGTCTGTGTGTGAAGAGCAATAGATTTTATAAAGATTTTTTAAGACTATACTCGTAGACTGTACTCTTATAAGGGTTCTATAATGCTCTAAATAAAGAACATATATTATAAAATAGGTTTATAAGGTTCTGCGTGTAGACATATTTTTATAGGACAATTGTGCACAAGGGTATATTAAGTTTGTTCGCGGAACGGTTGTTTGTAACAGCCAAAACGAATCGAGATAGATATGGACAAATGTACACATAATTCATCAGAATGAAAAGAGAAGTCGATTAAGCCGTGTCTGCCTGTCCGTCCGTCCGTCCGTCTGCCCGTGTACACGATAGCTCGAGAAAATATTGAGATATCTCCACGAAACTTGGTATGTAGGTTGCCCTTTACCCAAGGTAGGTTGGTATTCAAAATGGGCGAAATCGGAGTGAAACCACGCCCACTTCCCATATAACGGTATTAAGTTTGTTCGTATAATGCAAAAACTGCGATATTTCAGTAAATATTAGATGCAAATTGTTGAAAATTAGTGTTTAGAGTAGAATTATGGTAAAAAATAATATTGTTATGAAATTTTTGAAAAATGGGCGTGACCCCGCCCACTTATGACGAAATTCTGTATCTCAGTAGCCGCTTCACCAATCCTTACCAAACTCGGTACGAGGCTTGGGTAGGGCCTAGCTAAAAAATCTGTTGAAAATCTTTGTAATCGGGCACTAACCACGCCCACCTGCCATATAACGGTAATTTACAAAAACACGAAAACTGCGATAAATCAGTAACTACTGGAGCTAATTCACTTAAAATCGATGATTGCATTAACCACTTAGCAGAAAATTAGAATATTATAAATTTTTGGATAATGGGCGTGGCGCCGCCCACTTATGACTACAAATGTGTATCTCGGTAACCGATTTATCAATTTCCACCACACTTGGTGCACTTAAAAACCTTGGTGCGGAAAAGCAATTTGTTGAAAATTATTCAAATCGGACTAAAATTACACCGGCTTCCCGTATAACGGTAAATTTCAGATATACGAAAACTCCGATATTTCAATAACTGAGGACGCTAATTTACTTCAAGTTAATAGTTACAACAATCTCCTAACAATAAATAAGACTGCTATAGACTTTTAGGAATTGGGCGTAGCACCGCCCTCTTTATAACTACAAAGGTGTACCTCGGTAACCACTTAATCGATTTGTACCTAACTAGGTTCAATTATATCATTAAGTCTAACTCTGCATATTATCGAAAACGTTTGAAATCGGGTAAAGACCCCTACTTATCATGCAAAGGTAGTTCAGAGAAAGTTGAAACGACGATATTTGATACCTGCGCCGGGTATATAAAGTTCGGTTTCGCCCGAACTTATACTTCTTTACTTGTTTTATCCTGTTTTCTTTTCTATTTCATGATTAGAACAAATCTTCTACAAATTTATGCTTTTGCTTAGATCTCTATTAGTTTTCTTCATTCAGAATCAGCAACAAGCAAATTTATACGTTTCTATAAGATTTAATTTTAAGAAAAATTGTGCATTCTCTTTTCGAAGTAAGGTTCGTCTTCATAAAGATCATAAATACTATTCAGTCATACCATTTCGTATTTTGCTAGATTAGAATAAATCAGTGATCGGACTTCTACCACATATTCGCGTTTTTGAGTACCTAGCTTTGTTTTTGCTCGACATAATTTTCTTAATTTTAAGAGCAAAAATTGTCCAACACTAAACACTATATGGTAACAAGAGTGATATAATACAAGATTCCGCATTCCCGGCGGCGAACAGTGGCTCCTAAGTGGGCAAAAATCCAAAAATTCGTTATCTGCAATGTGAACTTGTTTGGTACTTTTGTAAAGACAATTTATCCACTAAAAAGAATTAGACAGACATTTCCCTAAAAAGTTAATTATATGTCGCCAGGAAGTCACAAAAGTCGAAAAATTTCATTCTAAGGATTTTAATAAGAGCATAGCCCGGAAGCTCTTCACTGAAAAAAATGTCGAAAATATATTCTTTGAAATGAAATGTTGGTTTGACGTTTCTTGTTTCCATATAGATAGTAGAGAATACAGGAATTAAAATTTTGGAATAAAATTAAACACAGGGTGACCCTGCGGTGTTCCAAAAAAAACAATTTTTTTTAAACAAAATTTCAAAAAATGCTAAATTTTAATGGAATTAATAAAAAATATATGTAAAAATAGGTTATTTTTTATTATTTTATTAAATAGTACGAGCTTTTAGCTTTCAAAAGAAGAAATAGAAACCTGCTCATTTTTTGCACTTTCTGAAGTAATGGGTTTTTCGCTAATGCATAGAATAATTTTTTAATTTTTTGTCAGTGACTTGAGATCTGCACGATTCGTTCCATTTTCAAAAATGAAGTGTTAGATTAAAAAGCTTGACCTGAGGACAATAGAAGGTTTATTATACCCGAGCGCACTTGTGCACAAGGGTATATTAATTTTGTTCACATAACGGTTGTTTGTAACAGCCAAAACGAATCGAGATAGATATAGACAAATGTATACATAAATGATCAGGATCTCAGAATAAATAGAGAAATCGATTAAGCTATGTCTGTCTGTCCGTTCGTCTGTCCGTCTGTCCGTCTGTCCGTCCGTCCGTGTACACGATAACTCGAGCAAAAATTGAGATATCTCAACGAAATTTGGTATGTAGGTTTCCGTTCATCCAAGGTAGGTTGGTATTGAAAATGGGCGAAATCGGACTGTAACCACGCCCACTTCCCATATAACGGTAATTTCCAGAAATACGAAAACTGCGATATTTTAGTAACTACTGAAGATAATTCACTCAAAATTGATATTTACAATAATTTTTAGACGAAAAATAAGAATATTATAAATTTTTGGAAAATGGGCGTAGCCACGCCCACTTATACATGTGTGTATCTTGATAACCGCTGCACCAATTTCTTCCAAACTTGGCACAGTTGTTGGCCTTGGTACAACATACTAAATGGGCGAAAATTTTAAAAATCGGACAATAACCACGCCCACATCCCATATAACGGTAAATTTCGGAAATACGAAAACTGCGATATTTTAGTAACTACTAAAGATTATTCACTCAAAATTGATATTTACAACAATTTTTAGACGAAAAATAAGAATATTATAAATTTTTGGAAAATGGGCGTAGCCACGCCCACTTATGGTTACATGTGTATATCTTGGTAACCGCTGCACCAATTTCTTCCAAACGTGGCACAGTTGTACAGCATACCAAACCGCCGAAAATTTTTAAAATCGGACAATAACCACGCCCACATCCCATATAACGGTAATTTAGAGAAATACAAAATGTTCGATAAATCAGTAAATATTAAAGCTAATTTATTCAAAATTGATGCTTGCAACAATTCTTTACCAAGAAATACGTTTATGGTAAAATTTTGGAAAATGGGCGTGGCACCGCCCGCTTATGTTCACATATATGTATATCAGTAACCGTTCTACCAATTTGTACCAAACTCGGTATGGTTATTGTGCTTGCCACATAAAAGCAAAACGTTGAAAATTATTGAAATCGGACTAAAATTACGGCCCTTTTCATATAACGGTAAATTTCAGAAAT
>NW_016157110.1:233232-235059 GCF_001687245.7 Rhagoletis zephyria
ACGGTAAATTTCAGAAATGCTTGAAACTGGAATACTTCCAAATTTAAGGACGCTAATTTACTCAAAATTGATACACCCCGGCTTACCATCTAGCGGTAGCTTTCGGAACGGTGAAAAAACATATATTTTATACTTGCGCCGGGTATTTAATGTTCGGCTCCGCCCAAACTTAGACTTTCTTACTTGTTTTTTTTTAAAGAGTTGCCACCGGTTAAAAAATTAGATGGTAAAAAATTATATTAAATTTTTTTTATGAGTTAAATGAATTATTAAGAGACTGGTATCAATCGAAATGTATATTAGCTACATGTAGAGAGTTGCCACCTGTTTAAAAATCAAATTCAACTTGAATTAAAGGAATTAGGTAATTGAAATAGATAGGTATCACCATAAGGAAACAAGACGAAAGATGTTTAAGAAGGTTTTAGCTTAAAAATATTACGAATAGGGTTGCCACTTGTTTGGAAAGTCGAATTTAGTTAAACTAAAATAATAATTACGTCAAACCATAGGACTACGCCATCATATTTGTTGTTTTATTACAAATACATACATTGTCAATCAGTGATTTGTTCTGATTACAATTACTGGACTCTTAAATTAACTCAGGAATGTTTTTACTCTCCACTTATTTCTTGCTAAATGTCTCAAATTTTTTCATTTGTCTGATACTCATATTGATATACATATTTCAGCTACCTTATTCCCTTAATTAAAGTGAATTTGATTTTTTAAACATGTGGCATCCCTTCTACGTGTCATTTAGAGGTAACGTATTTTCTAAACTAGTTCAATTGATACCCATATTGTAATATCTAATTCATTTAACTTATTAAATAATTTTAATAAAATTTCTAACATGTGGCAACCTTTTTCAAAAATAAAAAACTCTACAGGCCAAGCACTGTCATTTGACACCTCACTTTTGAAAATAGAACGAAATATATGTGCATACCTATGTATGTAAAACCCACAAGAACCCAAATTTTCAACTTCAAACTGCATTTACAGTGAAAGTATGAAAGTTATCCAAAAATCAATTGCATTTTTGAATTTAGCGTCCTCAGTTTCACTAAGAAGCGAAATTATATCCGTCCATAATTCTATTTTTGCCCACATTTTATATGGAAGGGAAGCACTGTGCGGCGATGAAATTTCTCAAGTAAAAGTAAACAGGCCGAATGGGGGGATAAAATAAACTGTAAAATTGTAAATTTTCTCAATAATAAATTTTTCGACAGGAAACGTGGTTTCATTATGTTAAATTTAAAAAAAAAAGGCGTGAGTACTAGGTATTGATGAAATTTGATGTGTATACATATGCGAACGGCAGAGCATAAAAGTACGTTTACATATAAATATAATCTCAATCAAAGCTCGTTAGCTGTCAAATTGGTTGTGCTTGTTATTCACACAACTCGAGGAAAAGTTAAACTTCTTCTCTGTGCCACCGTGGTCACTTTTTTTTTGCAACACATATTAGGTCATTTAAATATATTTTAACTGAATATTTTATTAAAAATACCTTTACAAGCCTATTTTCCTTACTAGCGTAAATTTTTGTTTACTTTAACATTTGACATTCCTCCTCTTCTTCGCAAGTATAATCGATAAAACTGGGAGTTATCGGTTTAATCTGAGATATTTTTAACCGACTTCCAAAAAAGGAGGAGGTTATCAGTTCGTCGGAATCTTTTTTTTTTTTTTTTATGTATGTTACCGCATAACTTTGGACCACGTCAACCGATTTCGATAATTCTTTTTGCATCGGAAAGGTAGTGTCTCAGAGGTGGTCCCATACTAATCTGGTTAAGATCCGATCAGTGG
>NW_016157110.1:240747-245278 GCF_001687245.7 Rhagoletis zephyria
AAATATGCCTCCATTTGACATTGCCCACATTTTTGATTATTTGAGCTGTGCGGTTCGCTACATATACTTTCCAAGTACATGGTGGTTTTTCTAACCACGAGAGAACGATGGACGAATCGCACCAGAGGAATAACTCATATTTTCCGAGCGGAAGCTGGGAAAGAACATTGTTTATTGCTTTTGATAATAAAACTGCTCCACATAATTCTAAGCGCGGAAGGCTTATTGTTTGTAGCGGAGCCACTTTAGATTTCGAAAAGAGCAAATGAGAAGAGACATGATTATCGTGTGATTGAGTGCGAATATAAATTGATGCACAGTAGGCTTTTTCCGAAGAGTCACAAAATCCGTGAATTTGGATTTTTCGATCGGGAGCGAATTCTGTCCATCGGGGTATTTGAATTTGTTCAATTGCTGGTAAATCTACAACAAATTGATTCCATTTGTGCAGTGAAAGTTGTTTGACGCATTCGTCCCATTCTGTGCTCTCTAGCCAAAGTTGTTGTAAAAGCATTTTTGATTGAATAATGATGGGCGATAGCCACCCTGCCGGGTCGAAAAGTTTCGACACCGACGAAAGAATTTGACGCTTTGTTGCACTTGTTGATGGGTTTATTGGCTGAATAGAATAGGAAAATGAATCGTTCAGGGCATTCCACCGTATGCCGAGAGTTTTAGTGGAGCTGGAGCTATCAAACTTGAGGAAATTGGAGTCCAGCAAATCTTCTGTTGGTATATTTTTCAGAAGTTGTGGGTGATTGGCGGTAATCTTTTTCAGAGGAAATCCAGCCGATGATAAACACTGAATAAGTTGCAATTGTGCATTTAAAGATGATGGGATATCATGGCCCCCGGCTAATATGTCATCGACATATGTTTCCTCGGTAAGAATACGTTTAGGTAATGGATAAGAGCGTGAGGAATCTTTTGCTAATTGGTGCAAAGTACGGATAGCCAAATATGGGGCGCAATTAACGCCGAAAGTGACTGTTTTGAGTGCAAAGTCACAGATATTATTTTCATTTTTCCTACGGAAGAGGATGCGTTGAAATTGTTGATCCTGTTCGTGTACTAGGATCTGCCGGTACATTTTTTGGATGTCTCCATTGAAAACATAGCGGTAAAGTCGCCAATTTAATATTACGACCATTAAATCGGTTTGTAAAGTTGGACCTGTATGGAGCACATCATTAAGCGCAAGTCCGGTTTCCGAAGGCTTAGAGGCATTAAATACCACTCGCACTTTTGTTGACTTGCTTTCGGCACCAATGAGTGAATGATGAGGTAAATAAAAAGATAGATATCTTCTATTATCATGGATTTCCTCAGAAGAGGTTGGTTTCATGTGCTCTAAAGCTAAGTATTCCTCCAAGACTTGAGCGTATTCTTCTTTTAGGTCGGGATTTTTGGTGAGTGTATGTTCCCTGCGAATAGCTTGCTTCATAGCTTGGGAACGAGAACGACCGAGACTGAGACTAGATGGAAATTCTTTTTTGAACGGAAGGCGAACAACGTAACGTCCGTCCTCTGGACGGTAGGTTGTGTTGATATAAAATTGCTCACAGAAAACATCCTCTTCGGATGGCTGCCGTTGCTCGGGTAATTCTTCAATTTCCCAAAATTTTTTAAGTTGTGAATTCAAATCTGAACTTTGATCTTCCACAACGTGAGTGTGGTAAGCTGAGAGAATTTCTAGTTTTAGGGGTCCACTGAGGTACCAGCCAAATATAGAATTTGAAGAACTTTTGGCATTAAATCGCTGCCAATAACGATATCGATCTGAGAGGGTTTAAAAAAATATAGATCGGCAAGATCTATATCTGTTAGTTCGTAGAACTTTGGTTTTTTCATTTGGAAGGTTGGAAGAAAACTGGTTAATTTGTGAAGTACAATTGCTTTGGCTTCTATACGGATATTGTTTCCTTTGGCAAAAAGGATAAGATGGCATACTCGATTGCTGTTTTCGACCATTGAACCGCCCATGCCGGTTATGGAAAAGTTCTCTTTGGTTATCGGAAGTTGAAGCCTTTTTTGTGCTTTCTCTGATATAAACGTTTTTTGCGACCCCTGGTCGATGAGAGCCCTGAGTGAGTATAATTCACCTAAGTGTTCGACCTGTATGCTTGCCGTAGGCAATAAAGTAGTTTCGTTATTGCTAGAGAAGTTAGCTTGGATCACTGCTGCAGAACGCTCGGTGGTGGGACTGCTGCGCTGAGATAGTTCGAAAATAGGATGTTTCGGATTGGTTTGGTTAAATAAGGTTGGAGTAGATTGGTTTGATTGCGTATGCAATAACGAAGTTGATTTGTTGGATGCGTTTGTTTGCTGTGNCTTGCTGTGATCGAACATCCAGTTTATTGGTTGAATTAGACTCAGGGTGCAATAAGCTGTGATGCGACTTTTTGCAATGGAAACATTTATGGGTGCTTTGGCAGTCCTTTAATAGATGATTATATGCCAGGCAATTTGCACAATAGCCGTTTTCCTCAACGAACTTTTTTCGCTCGTGAGTAGTAAGTTGTCGGAATTTTTGACACATTCGCAACGAATGCGAATTATTGCCAAGTTTGCATTTGAACGCTAAATTTTCTTTGGAGTGATAACTTTGAATTTTATTTGATCGTTGGGGAAATGAATGTCGACTCTTTCTAGTTCGAATACTGCTCAGTCTCTCTACCACCTCATAACGGCTAGTTAAGAACTCATCCATCTGGGACCACAATGGGAGCTCTTTGCGAGATTTAAGTGATTGCTCCCAAAGAGCGAGGGTTTCATCTGGGAGTTTTGTGGAACATAAGAAAATGAGGATTGGATCCCAATTAGCGACTGAAACGCCTTGTGAGGTAAGAGAGGAGAGACAATCAGCAATAGTTGTCTGAACCCTTTGAATAGCTTCGCTATTTTCCGAAGTGGCAGCTGGTATATTAAATAAAGTTTTCAACTGAAAGTCAACTAGCATTCGCTTATTCTCATAGCGTGCACGCAGAGCTTCCCATGCTAGCGTAAAATTTTCGTCACATAACTTGTACTGCTTGACGATACCGCCTGCTTTTCCTCGAGTTTTATTTCGGAGGTGATAAAGTTTCTGAGCAGGGGTAAGTTTCGGATGATTCAGATATACGGCCGTGAACATGTCACGAAACGAAGGCCAATCTTCGTAGCTGCCATAAAAAATCTCTGTATCGCATGGAGGCACTTTAATGCAAGCCATTGAGTTGTCTGAATGGGACTGAGTGGACTGATTTAAACTCACATTGTTGGATGGTGCTCCTTCAATGAGTTTCAGTTGATTTAACATTTGGCTTTACAAATGTAGAAGGCATCTGCACATAGCTGAAATTTGGCGTGCGCATCAGATTTGACTTCTTCCGAAACTAGAGGGTGTTCCGCAATGCAGATGCTTGCATAAGAAGCGCGTAAACTTTCCCAACGGATATTCAGATCTTGCATTTTCACTTCGAGTAGGGAGTCGGTATGGTCATTGACATCCTCTTTTCCGAAATTAGAACAGAATTGAATAACATTGTTCGATTCAAAGATAAACTTTGAAGTTAATGTCTGATCAAACGACATGGTTAGATTGAATAGCTTTTAATTAGATTGAAAATGAAAGAAAGCTACGTAGTAGCAATTGAGAGTTCAATATAATTAAAGTAACTTGGTATAAACCTTGCTATGCGTTACGTAAGCAGTACAACGTAAACGCGATGTGAGCAAAGGCTTCGGGAACGAATTTGCAGAAATATTGATTTGCATAAAATTCTTTCTGCGTTACGTCGCGGAGCGATGTAGACGCCGACAAAGATAAGCTTGATACAGATTAAAGATATTGAATTTTGGTGTCTACTTTCCTAGGCGTATACGTAAGCGGTACGACGTAAACGCGACTTCGGGGTAAAGTACAACACACGATCTGAATTATGGCCAAATGTGTTTGGTATTAAAGTGCTTACGTAGCAAGCAATGTGGCAAACGTTGATAATAAAATTTAAATATGTCCCCGGAAAATAATGGTTCAAATGAAGTTATTTTTTTTGTTCATATTGAGATGTTGAGATGTTATGCTAATATTGAGTAAATGATTTATAGATATATACATATATGATAAGTAGTATTAACCATAGAAACAAAGTGTTGCAGTTGTTTTCAACCTGCATACAATAATAACGAAATCGGTTGATGCAGGGCTGTGTGATGTGGAAATGCCCACTGGGATATACGTATGTACATATGTTTGTAACGAACACTGAAATACTGATGTAGCAGTTTCAATTTTTCCCAGCGGTTTTGAAGAGAGAGCTTTTCAGCTTCAGGTTCGGGTATAGCAAGAAGTGGCGCACCGCGCAAAAAATGACCGGGCGTTAGAGCCAACAGTTCTTGAGGATTATCTGACATGGGAGATAAGGGAGCGAGAGTTGAGTACCGATTCGATGCGGGCGAGTAAAGTAGCGAATTCTTCTAAGGTGAAGTGCATATTTCCCGCTACTCTTCGGAGATGTAATTTAAAACTCTTAACCGCAGCTTCCCATAA
>NW_016157110.1:245303-246252 GCF_001687245.7 Rhagoletis zephyria
AAGTTTGCATTTGAACGCTAAATTTTCTTTGGAGTGATAACTTTGAATTTTATTTGATCGTTGGGGAAATGAATGTCGACTCTTTGCAGTTCGATGGGAGCTCTTTGCGAGATTTAAGTGATTGCTCCCAAAGAGCGAGGGTTTCATCTGGGAGTTTTGTGGAACATAAGAAAATGAGGATTGGATCCCAATTAGCGACTGAAACGCCTTGTGAGGTAAGAGAGGAGAGACAATCAGCAATAGTTGTCTGAACCCTTTGAATAGCTTCGCTATTTTCCGAAGTGGCAGCTGGTATATTAAATAAAGTTTTCAACTGAAAGTCAACTAGCATTCGCTTATTCTCATAGCGTGCACGCAGAGCTTCCCATGCTAGCGTAAAATTTTCGTCACATAACTTGTACTGCTTGACGATACCGCCTGCTTTTCCTCGAGTTTTATTTCGGAGGTGATAAAGTTTCTGAGCAGGGGTAAGTTTCGGATGATTCAGATATACGGCCGTGAACATGTCACGAAACGAAGGCCAATCTTCGTAGCTGCCATAAAAAATCTCTGTATCGCATGGAGGCACTTTAATGCAAGCCATTGAGTTGTCTGAATGGGACTGAGTGGACTGATTTAAACTCACATTGTTGGATGGTGCTCCTTCAATGAGTTTCAGTTGATTTAACATTTGGGCTTTACAAATGTAGAAGGCATCTGCACATAGCTGAAATTTGGCGTGCGCATCAGATTTGACTTCTTCCGAAACTAGAGGGTGTTCCGCAATGCAGATGCTTGCATAAGAAGCGCGTAAACTTTCCCAACGGATATTCAGATCTTGCATTTTCACTTCGAGTAGGGAGTCGGTATGGTCATTGACATCCTCTTTTCCGAAATTAGAACAGAATTGAATAACATTGTTCGATTCAAAGATAAACTTTGAAGTTAATGTCTGATCAAACGACATGGT
>NW_016157110.1:252492-257481 GCF_001687245.7 Rhagoletis zephyria
ACGAAAATAAACTGTACAAAACAATTCCCATTTGCTCATCGATCATCATATCATTTGTGGTTTTGTACAGTTTTGTACATAGTCAGAAACAATTTGTAAGATTCACTGTCATTTTCCCCAACTAGAAACGTTTGCTTTTCGTTTGTGACAATTGTGCCATAGGGTGATATCACAAACGTTTCAATTACGTGAAAAATATTTTTTTCTGTAAATTTTCATATCCAATTCAATTAAAAAACATTTTTATTTTTTTATTCATTGCAGCTATTTGTTTTGTGTTTAGTTATTGGATATGTGTACATACATACATATATTTTTCTCTGCACGATTCATTTCGTTTGTTGTTTCGTCTGTAACTACTAAACTACTGTAGTGTACTATCGCCAAAGTGAACTCAGCCGTTTTGTTTTCGTATTGTACCGAACTGTTGAAGTAATAAACGAAACGAAATAGTACCGTACAATAGAGTTTATTTTCGTACCCTGGCTCTAGTAATGCATCGCGGGAAACTACATGTAATTCCATGCATGCAATACAGAAAGGAGAATTCTACTTAGTTAGGGTTATAATCCTTAAGCGCGGAAGGAGGCCGCCTACGCAGAAAGAAGTTCTGCGCAAAAATACTTCCTCACCACTTTTCCGGTAACACAGAAAGGAGAATCCTACTTAGTAAGGTTTATAATCCCTAAGCCAAAGGCCGCCTAGGTGGAAAGAAGTTCTGCGTAGAAATGCACGAAAACAAATCGTGTTTGCTATTTTTTGGCCTAATAACAAATTGTTGAATATGAAAAAAAAAAAATTAAAATATGTATATGTATATTGCGAAAAACTCTGTATACGTAAGCTTTGTTGGGCTAAAGTATTAATGTATAATACATTTTTGTTAAATAGCGGTTAATTTTGAAATAAAACCAATTTTTTTCTCTTTTGCTCTCTAAACAGAAATTAAAAAAATTTTGGGCTAAGAATTTAAAAGTTTCTGTTGAATGCTTATAATGTTGTCTTAATATAGAAACACCTGCTCAGTTTTTTTAGGTATTTACCGATTGTTAGCTACCTGATGGCTTTTGGATAAATCTAGATATTGAATGCATGTTTTAAAATATACTTACAATAATGTTTGAAATTTCAGTGTTGGTCAAAAGACCTAACTTTGTGTCTTTAATCTTCATCCTTATCTTCATTCCCATCTTCATCCTTATCTTCATCATCATCTTCATCTTCATCTTCATGACTTCGCCGGGACCCGAAACATGGTAGTATGCAGTACTAGGTTCAAGCATAAAAATATCTATCAAGTTAAGTGGCTGTCTCCGGATCGAAAAACGGGAAACCAAGTCGATCATGTTGTGATAGATGGAAGGCATGCTTCCAGTGTTTAAGACGCACGCACACTCCGAGGCCCAAACATCGACTCGAACCACTATCTTGTTGCAGCCAAGATACGCACCCGCTTCTGTGTAGTAAAAAATGTGCGACCAAATATTCAAGGAAAGCTACCATCGAAAAGCTGAAATCATAACAGACAGCCAGTGCTTTCGCTACTCGACTCTCGCACCTGCTCTTAGAGAGCACTCTTCAACAAACCGACATATGCGAGCAGTGGAACCACATCTCCCGCTCATTAAGTACCGCCGCCGGAAAAGTAGTCGGATTTCAGCGAGCCCGAAAGAACAACTGGTACGATGAGGAGTGTCAGGAAGCTGCAGAGAAAAAAGATGCCGCCTACAGGGCCACGGTGCGATAGGGCGTAGCGCGTGCTATGTGGGGCCGCTACAGGGATCTGAAGAGGTAAGCGAGACGTATATGCCATAATAAGAAGGGAGAGGCCGAAATACGTGAGTGAGAAGAGCTTGAAATGCTGGCCGACAGGAAGAATACCCGAAAATTTTACCAGAGTGTTAGGCGACCTACGGAAGGTTTCAAGACTAGGGCGTATTCCTGTAAGAACAACAATGGCGACCTAGTAATGGATGTTCAGCGCGTACTTAAATTAAGGAGGGAACACTTTTCCGTCTTACTTAATGGTAGCAGCACGGAAAGCTGTGGAGAAGAAGACCCCGAGCCCGCAGTCGATGATAGGGACACGATATCTAACAGAAAGTATCGATATGGTACTCATTTAAAAGATCGCTTTAAAAATATCGGGCACCCATTAATATCGGAATAAAAAGACTCGATATTCCAAATATCGATACCAAAATCCAAAAAATTTATCTGAATATAGGCCTCGTATATAGGCCGCTGTGGTGTAATGGTTAGAAGTGCGCAAAGCTTGAAAATGAAAAACAGCTTCCCAGTAAAACATAACCGCCGTTCAGAATCGACCTAAAACTGTAGGGACCCCTTTTGTGCCACAACATTAAGGCGCGCGCGACAAATCGGAGGAGAATCTCGGTCAAACACTAACATATTGTGTAACAACACGTAGAGATTGAGGTGTTGACTTAAAACACCGGGTTCAAATTCCACCACATGCAATCCTAACTATATTACAAATTTCTGCTCTTTAAAGTCCAATTTATATCGGGAAGAATTGTTAATAACAATATCCTTGTAATGTGAGTTTATGCCATTCGATACGATACTAGGGTTCTGGTACTCGATTCCAAAAAAAAGATCGTTTTAAAACTAAATTCGTGTACCTAGTCGATGATGACCGAGCCGACGTTCCACCGCCTGACCATGACGTGGTACGAATAGCAATAACGCGGATGAAAAACAATAAAGCTACTGGAGAAGGCATCAGCTCTTGTGCAAAATATGGTCATTATAACGCATGCCCGATGACTGGAATTTAAGTTTGCTCTGCCCAATTCACAAGAAGGTGATCCCGCCATCCGCGCCAACTATCGCGGGATCAGCCTCCTAAGCATAGGTTACACGGTCTTATCGAGCATGTTGTGCGAAAGACTGAAGCCCACCGTCAACGAAATGATTGGATCTTACCAGTGTGGCTTTAGACCTGGCAAATCCACCATGGACCAGGTATTCACAATGCGCCAATTGAAAAAGACCTGCAAGAAAAGGATCGACACTCACCACCTATTTGTCGTATTGTAAAACGACGTTTTGCAATATCACCAGCTCCATCAGAATTGGGAAAGACCTCTCCGAGCCTTTCGCCGCCAAACGGGCTTTCAGACAGGGCGGTTCCCTTTCATGTGACTTCTTTAATCTGATGTTGGAGAAGATAATAAGAGCTGCAGAACTGAACCGCTCAGTAACAATTTACTACAAGAGCATGCACGCTTATGCCGATAACATCGACATCATCGGTAACAAAAACCGCGAAGTCTGTTCTGCCTTTTCCAAGTTGGATAGGGAAGCAAAGCGAATGGGTCTGGTGGTAAACTAGGACAAGACGAAGTATCTCCTGTCAGCAAACAAACAGTCGCCTTGGCACCCACGTCACTGTTGACAGTTACAATTTCGAGAAAGTAGAGAATTTCGTTTACTTGGGAACCAGCATTAACACCGATAATAATGTTAGCATGGAAATCCAACGCAGAATCTGTCTTGCCAACAAGTGCTACTTTGGACTGACTAGGCAATTCAGGAGTAAAGTCCTCTCTCAACGTACGAAAACCACGCTCTATAAGTCACGGGTACGATGGAACGATGAGCTGTATGAGATTTACAATGACAAATGCAGCTAATTAAAATACAGCGGCTCAGCTGGCTTGGCCATGTCATTCGAATGGACACCGTGGCTCCACCTCTGAAAGTATTCAACTCGGAACCCGCTGGTGGTAGCAGAGGAAGAGGGAGGTCCCCACTGCGATGGAGAGATCAGCTGGAGAAGGATTTGGCGCTTATGCGGTTACAGCGCCAAATAAGAAGGTTAGCACTAATCGCCAGTTAAACATCGTAGCCGACGTTACCGGCACAATGTAATATGTATGGAGTCAGTGATGTAGGTAACGATGTTTAACTGGGGATTAGTGTTAATCAGAGATGGTGAAAATGGCCCTTTAATGCATTTTTTTCGGCTGTGACACTTTTTTGCGACTTTCGAAAAATTTTCAGCGGCAACACCGGCCTGAGTACACAACTCCACAACAAGCTTTTCAGGCGTTCAGCACTCTATTTATCTATACGTTTTATATTATGGCTTGAGCGCTAAAAGCTACAATGGCTGAAAAGCTTGTTGTGGAGTTCTACTCTAAGTGCTATTTCCTGCACCCGTTGTATTTTCGGACCAACAGACGAGCTTTTCCATAAATTAAACACTGCAGTCGTGAGATTTAAATAATGCTGTAATATGGCTTAAGAAACTTTAATCAAAGCGTGAAAGGAATAGTCTGATCGGAAATCGTTCCTAGAAATGTGCTTTGGCAGTGCTCAAAGCGAAATCGTTTGGGTTACTTTATAAATTTTAATAAAACAGTAAATTATCTCGCAAAAAAGTAGTATAACCGGTCCTTGGAGAGTACGGGAGTATGAAAGACAAAATAGTAGTAAAAAACTCCTATAGTAGTACTTTCGCCAGCACTGGTCCCAAGCATGCAGAGCGGCGACAGCACACATATACATACATACATATTACATGTTTATCCGTACAAATCGCGTGCTGTGGTGTTGATGGAAATTCACTATTTGAAAGCACATTTATATGGCTGATAGTATTGCCAAATGTCCGGAATTTGCCGGGACGTCCCGTATTTTGCATTAAATTTTAAAGAGGAATGATTTTTCCCGTATTTTCGACAATTTCATTATTCTTTTCAACCTGTAAACTTCTACTCAACATGCTCATGGTTTAACGCGGCTATTCTGAGTAGGTCATTAGCAAGCAATATTGCATGCAACCCTGTAAGAGAAATATAGCTAACAAGTAAGAAAGTCTAAGTTCGGGCGGAGCCGAACATTAAATACCCGGCGCAAGTATTAAATATATGTTTTTCACCTTTCCGAAACCTTCCGCTAGATGGTAAGCCGGGGTGTATCAATTTTGAGTAAATTAGCGTCCTTCAATTTCGAAATATT
>NW_016157110.1:257928-261369 GCF_001687245.7 Rhagoletis zephyria
AAGGCCAACGTTTGTGCCAGGTTTGGAAGAAATTGGTGCAGCGGTTACCAAGATATACACATGTAACCATAAGTGGGCGTGGCTACGCCCATTTTCCAAAAATTTATAATATTCTTATTTTTCGTCTAAAAATTATTGTAAATATCAATTTTGAGTGAATTATCTTCAGTAGTTACTAAAATATCGCAGTTTTCGTATTTCTGGAAATTACCGTTATATGGGAAGTGGGCGTGGTTAAAGTCCGATTTCGCCCATTTTCAATACCAACCTACCTTGGATTAAGGGAAACCTACATACCAAATTTCGTTGAGATATCTCAATTTTTGCTCGAGTTATCGTGTACACGGACGGACGGACAGACGGACAGACGGACAGACAGACAGACATGGCTTAATCGATTTCTTTTTTCATCCTGATCATTTATGTATACATTTGTCTATATCTATCTCGATTCGTTTTGGCTGTTACAAACAACCGTTATGTGAACAAAATTAATATACCCTTGTGCACTAGTGCGCTCGGGTATAAAAATTACCGTTGATTTTTTAGAAATTTTTTTGTGGAGGGTTTGCGAACTTTCTTCCATATAAGGCATGAACAAAACTGACTTTTATATGGAAGAAAATGCGCAAGACCCTTCACGAAAAAATCTAAGAAAACAATTGTTTTCTTTAGCAACTTGAAATTGATTGGGCTATAAAACCGCATACTCAAAATATTTCTAAGAAATCTTATTAACAATTTCGAAATTTTTAGGAAACTTTTTTAAAGTTTAATTAATTTTTGTGAACTTTTTGCAAGCTTTGAAACTTTTATTTATGTGGTATCTGATACAGATGGGCCCATATTTTAAATGAAAATTATTATCAGAAAATAAATAGAGATAAGTTGCTAACAGGATCACTTTGAATTTTGCTGCTATAATTTTGACCGCAACTGTATCTCTTACTTAGTTTTTATGGCATATTTTTTTCATAAATTAAAAAAAAAAAATAAACGAAATTTTTCATAAGCTTATAACTAATATGAGCATTACTTCGTTGAAAAGAATCACCTTTGTTAATATATGATTCGTAGTTGGGCTTTTAAAGCAAATGCTTTATTTCTCATTTGTCCCGTTAAATTTTCTTAAATCCCGTATTTTTGAGACAAATTATGTATTTGTCTTGTATGGCTGGAATAAAATCTGGCAACACTAATGGCTGGGTGTAGCTGAGTGCGGAAAGATGCTTGCAACAGTTTGTTGATATCCATACTACGTTTATCCGGCAGAATTCATGAATTCTTCATTTCATGAATTTAAAAATGATCCCGTTTATGCAGCATTTATGAATTGATGAAATAAAATGATTAAAAAAAGTGGCAACGCACTAGCGACATCAGCTGTTCAATTGGATAATACTCGTAAAATTTAGGAGCAATGGAAAAAGCAAAACTAATTTGCATTGAAAGAAAAAAGCGCACATCAAAATTGTTACATCTTATCCTGGAATGGAGACATAAGCGATTACTAAATTTAATGAAGGTAGAATATAGAGTTGTAGGGGATGTATTCGGTGTGTATAAGAGCACTGTACATACATAAATATTTCCATATTGTCGTCATCGCTATTTTAAAGTTGCCCAAAACATTGGTGTTTTTCCCCAAATTAGAGGAGTGCCTAAAAGTGGCCGATGGTTTCGAAAAAATGTCATGCATCCCTAATGTTATAGGCGCGATTGACGGTAAATGAAATTACTTATTCACATACATACATTTTTGCCCAAAGTTAAACAAAATGTAGTTTTTTTCAAGGAACATATATACCTGTTAAAGCACCAAAAAAAGGATACATGGACTATTTTAATCGAAAGGGGTGGACATCAATGGTGATGCAGGCGGTCGTAGATAACAATTATTTGTTAGTGTACATATGTGTTTTTGTATGTAGAATATCCAATTACAATGTTTCTTTTTTAACACAGGTTTCGGGAATAAGCATGAAGTTTCCGGGCAGTGTGCATGATGCCACAGTGTTTAAGGAATCTGGGCTTTTTAAAAACAAAGAAAGAATAATTCTTGAATATCTAAAGCAGGTGGGAAATATAGAGGTGCCGCTGGTGATATTGGGTGACCCCGCATAAACATTATTGGCTTGGCTTTTCAAGACTTATACTGGAACACTCAGTCCGGAGGAGGAGTCATTCAACTACTATCTAAGCTCTGCGAGGATAGTAGTTGAAAATGCATTTGGGAGATTTAAGGGGCGGTGGAGGTGTTTAACAAAGAAAATCCACATTAGTGCCATATGTTTCCCTTGCTTGTGCAACTTTGCATAATTATGTGGAAATGAAAAAGGAGAAGTACATGCCAAACCCAGATTTTGCCACAATAAACCAGTCACAGCAACCAGTACGCTGCACTAACCATCACGTCCTAGTCACCAATGGCATTGATCCATCAGATTTAAGGCTGACCATAAAACAATACCTTCGAACAATTATCCACTAAGAAAAAGTTCTGCTCACGTAGCAAATATGCAATAAAGTTTACTACTTGTACAAACTTAATCTATATATTAATACGCTAACATAAATTTTGTCTCCGTTCGTTTGGCGATTCTACCGAACCGATTTCAAAACCAAGAACACCGTTGGAAAAGCATTTTTCCGTAGATGAGCAGAGTTTTTATCGTTTCGCAATTGGTTGAAAAGTATGGCCAAAACCGTCGTTTAAACATTTCCGAATTGTGTATAGATGTTGCTGCAACATATTCAATTTGACATGTTTCGCCTGTTGTTTCACTTCTTCTTCTCTTCTTTTTTGGCGCTGTAACCGCCTAAGCGATTTTGGCCGAGTTCAGCAAAGCACGCCAGTCGTTTCTCCTCTGTGCCAACTGACGCCAATTGGAAACGCCAAGTGAAGCCAAGTCCTTCTCCACCTGATCTTTCCATCGCAGTGGGGGCCTCCCTCTTCCTCTGCTACCACCAGCGGGTTCCGAGTTGAATACTTTCAGAGCTGGAGCGTCGGTGTCCATTCGAACGACATGACCAAGCCAGCGGAGCCGCTGTATTTTAATTCGCTGCACTATGTCCATATCGTTGTAAAGCTCATACAGCTCATCGTTCCATCGTCTGCGGTACTCGCCGTCGCCAACGCGTAAAGGACCGTAAATCTTCCGCAAAATCTTTCTCTCAAACACCCCAAGAGCCGCCTCATCGGATGTTGTCATTGTCCATGCTTCTGCGCCATATACCAGCACGGGCATGATGAGTGACTTATAGAGCGTGGTTTTCGTACGTCGAGAGAGGACTTTACTCCTGAATTGCCTACTCAGTCCAAAGTAGCACTTGTTGGCAAGAGTGATTTTACGTTGGATGTCAATGCTGACATTATTATCGGTATTAATGCTGGTTGCCAAGTAAACGAAATTCTCTACTTTCTCGAAATTGTAACTGTCA
>NW_016157110.1:265278-279509 GCF_001687245.7 Rhagoletis zephyria
GAGACAATGAGAAATACATAAGAATTAGGTTAATAGACTTGAAATTTTCCGATAGGAATCGAAATAAAGTCAGCCATAAAGGTTACTGAAATTTATCGAATACTCGAAGTTTATAATTATCGAAATTTATCCATGCTTATTAAGTTATCGCAACGTATCGAATTATTCAAACTGATCAATGTTTACTGAGTTTTCGAAATTTATAGACACAGAAACTTAGTTGTCCAAACTTACGGATAGTTATCGAGCTATAAAAACGTGTGGGATTAACGAAATTTGTCAAGTTAAAGAAATGTATCAAGTTATCGATATTTATTGAATTATCATTATTTATAGACTTAACGAAATTTATCGAGGTGTCGTAATGCATGGAGTTCTTTCAACTTACAGAGTTATCGATAATTATTGATCTACTGAAATTGGTTGGTTCAACGAAGCGAAGTTTATGGAATTTTCAAAATATATCGATTTATCGAAATTTCAAGGTTATATAAGCTTATCGATTTATCACTGCTTATCGAATTTAATCGTCTTAACAGAGTGTAACGAGTTATCAAAATGTTTAGATAGTTTTCGAAAAATGTGGAGATGTCAAACATAAAAATTTATAAAGGTATCCAAAGTTTTTACATTTTTGAGTTATCGAAATTTATCGAGCCATCGAATTTCACAGTTATTGAAATTGGTCGAGTTAACGAATTTTGTTGAGTTATCGAATTTTAGTGTTCTTGAAATTCATCGAACTATCGATATGTATCAAATCATTGAAATTTATCGATAAACTTGAATGTATCGGAACAATTCCAAGTCCTGCCGAAGTCCTCCAAAGACCTTCTCAGATAAAAAAAAATTAGTTACGTTTTAGCAGAAGATTTTCCGGTTAGTTTATTTGTACCGTATAAGTTTTGCTACGTGTTAAGTTAGAAAACCTCTCCAAGGCTTCTAAAACTATAAAAACTGTCGAATTTCGACAGTAACTGGCACTCTAGTATATTTTAATTCATTGTATATCATTAACTAGGTGAAACAAATTGATCAAAATGTTATTGTTTAACATACATACATACTCAAAATTACTCACAAAATTGAGGTTGCGGTAATTTTTTCAAATATTTGCAATGCTTTTTTTATGAAATTTCTTTTATTAAAGTATGTATCTTGTGAAATTCTCTTGTCAAAATGAGATACCTTCACTTAATTGTGAATAAAAGCGAAACGCGTCCATCGAATTTCATGATCTATGTCTCATTTTGCTTAAAGGTTACGTGAGTTTGCGTGAAAGTAATACGACTTGCCTTTTTTTCCGTTTTGGATTTTTTATGAATTTAAAAAATAAAAAAATTTAATATTTTAGGCAAAAAATATTTTTTTTCTTCATACATTTATTTTTACCGGCAAAACTGTTGATTATATAGAAAAACGTTATATGAACAGATTAAAGGAATTGTAATTTTTAATTTTTTTAAATTTGTTTGAGCAAAATCGGACTAGTGGTTCTCGAGTTATGTCAAAAAAAAAGACCACCAAAGGTGACAATTTCCCCTATATGATAGTTACTAACTTCAAATCGATATATCTCGATTCCTAGACGTGACCCAGGGAACGCCGGGACACGTATAATTTCTTTTTTAACGATATAACTTTCCACGGTAGTTTGAACCCTTCCCGATCACTGACCCCTACCATTTGTCTCACAGTGTTATTATACTAAAATTTAACGGGCTATAAAACTGCACAGCTTTTTTTAATTCGTATTAAAAAGTTTGCAATATAAGCCATATTTTAATAAAGAAATTAACAACAAAGTTTAGTATAAAAACATTGCAAATATTAGAAACAATTACAGCATACTCAATTTTGTAACTGTATATAAATGAGGCTGTTTTTTGAACGCAGTACATCTTCTAGATGTTATTGTTTAAAATACTTATATACATAAATGAGGGTATTTAACAAAAGCACCTATTCGGTATATAAATACATAAATGACGATTTTTTTATACATATTGGTTCGAATTCCCGTAATCAACACAAATAAGTAAATAATGAATATTAAAAACAAGTAAGAAAGTCTAAGTTCGGGCGGAGCCGAACATTAAATACCCGGCGTTTGGTACAAATTGTTAGAATGGTTACCCATATACATATATGTGATCATGAGTGGGCGGTGCCACGCCCTTTTTCAAAAATTTTACCATAGATGTATTTCTTGGTAAACAATTGTTGTAAGCATAAATTTTGAATAAATTAGCTTTAATATTTACTGATTTATCGAAGATTTTGTATTTCTCTAAATTACCGTTATATGGGAAGTGGGGGTGGTTATTGTCCGCTTTAGTATGCTGTACCAAGGCCAACAACTGTGCCAAGTTTGGAAGAAATTGGTGCGGCGTTTACCAAGATATACACATGTACACGTCATAAGTGGGCGTGGCTACGCCCATTTTCCAAAAATTTATAATATTCTTATTTTTCGTCTGAAAATTATTGTAAATATAATTTTTGAGTGAATTATCTTGAGTAGTTACTAAAATATCGCAGTTTTCGTACTTCTGGAAATTACCGTTATATGGGAAGTGGGCATGGTTACAGTCCGATTTCACCCATTTTCAACACCAAACTACCTTGGATTAATAGAAACCTACATACCAGATTTCGTTGAGATATCTCAATTTTTGCTCGAGTTATCGTGTACACGGACGGACGGTCAGACGGACAGACGGACGGACAGACAGACATGGCTTAATCGACTTCTCTATTCATTCTGAGCATTTATATATACATTTGTCTATATCTATCTCGATTCGTTTTGGCTGTTACAAACAACCGTTATGTGAACAAAATTAATATACCCGTGCAGGGCCGTAGCCAGAATTTTTTTTCTGGAGGGGGTTCTGGCAAAATATTTTTTTATTTTCACTTTTAATTCAACGTATTTTGATTAAAAGAAAAATACTGATACAAATAAAATATTTCAAACAAACAACAAAAAATATAATCGATAATCGCATGAGGCTATTGCCTGAAAATTTTAGCACATAGTGGCTTGTGCTACTATAATAGCACGGCCCAGTAATCATAGTCAACTTATGTACAGTAGTCCAGTGTTTTCCACTGGAATTTTAAAATCTATTACATTTTAAGACTTCCACCAAAATACCTCGCAAAAATATTAGGATTTACGTGAGCTGAACCATTTTGAAAATACCTCCAAAAATTTAGTTTTTTATTAATAAAAAGTTTTTTTAGATCTTTTTTTTGAATATACCTCAGATTACTTAACAGTTTAAGCTTAAAAAGTTTGCATAAAAAAAATTTAGAAAAATTTTTCTACGGAATCATAATAATGAGATTTTTGATGCTATTTTTGACCTTTTTTCAAAGACTGGTTTAAGAAAAACTTGAATAACTCAGCCAAAACCTTACCAATTTAGACTTATGAGGTATCGTTGGTAAGGTATTTTCTCTCCCTTTTAATTTATTTGCGAATAAGCTCATTCAAAGTATGAAAGAGGAAGGTAAGATAAACGCGTGTCATTCCATTTTGAATTAAGATGTGGTGGCATTTGATAAAAAAAAAAATTTGGGACGTGAATGAGTTTTTTTTTAAGCTTAAACTGTTTAGTCATTTGGGGGTTTTTTCCAGAAAATCCTTTAAGAAACTATTTTTATTCATAAAAAACTAAATTTTTAGAGGGATTTTCGAACCGGTCCAGCTCACGAAAATCTTAATATTTTTCCGCAATATTTTGGTAGAAGTCTTAAAATATGCTAGGTTTGGTAATCCCGCCAGAAAAACCGCTACTTTTTTTGTGGCGATGCAGTTTAATGTACAGTAGTCGAAAAAATTATAGCAGCACCAAGTTGTCAGAAGTTTTAAAATATAATTTTTTTTTACTTAATTTTGGTTAGTTTTTTATAGTTCATTCTTTAATAACATCCGTCTAAACACAAGTTTAAAGGCAGTGTCACACGATTGGTTATTTGCCAAAATTTGGTGGAAATCGTATCCTGTGAATACCCAAATGTTTTTCTTTATCCCAATCACGAAAATTAATTTATTAAAAGTTTATTATGAGTGCTAAGCGACGTAAACAGATTAGAATGAGTTAAAACAAAACACCCTTGTTGTCGCTTAAAAATGTTTATTTTCTGATATTCAACAACAATTGTTTGTAAAGTGTGGCGTTGCCGGACTTCTACTAATTCATGAAATGATGCCGAATTCATGGTTAACTTTCGTGTATAACTAAATTCATTAATTTGTGTTTATGCAGCCAATTTTAACCCAAATTCATGAAATGATTTCGTGAATTTGACTACGCATAAACGTAGTACCAGAGAGGGTCAGGGTTCGAATTCCACTGCAGGCAACATGCAATATAAATATTTTTTTTTTGGTTTTTATCTTGATTATTCACTTCACCGATGCTTTTTCAGAACGAACGCGGTCGTTTTTATATGCGCATAATTGAATTGAATATTTACCAATATACGGTACCTACTTTCGTTGACGTTTATAGTAAGATCAATTACGTTTCTGATTGATTTTAATATTTTTTCCCCTCAGTGTACGTAATACCATTGCAAAAATGTGTATATCGGACGTTTAATAATATAGAGATGAATCTAACTTAAAGTCTACGTTTTTGGAGATTTCATTATGCAATTAATAAGCTTGATAAGTATAATATGTTCTGTATATGGGTGTTTCCAGCGGAATGTCCACCACGACAAAAAAAATAAAAGTTTTATATCTAACGTATTTACGGGCCGATTTGTCTGCTCTTTAAAATATATACTGGCTATGTAAGTAGAATCATGTTTGCATAAAATGGTTTTCCTAGGTGGTGCCAAGGTCGAGATATTTCGAAAAACCGTATTTATGGTCCGATTTGGTTCGAATTTGGCGTATGTGGTTGAAACATAATAAATCATAGATTTCTAATAAATTGACCCTGAATTGGCGCTGAAATCAAAATATAAAGTATATTCTACATAAAATAAATGTTTTATTTGCGTTAAAAGTTAATTTAAAAGCAATATTAACAAAAATATAATGATGGAAATTTATGTCACGTGACGCCACGTCACGTCACGTTTCACACTTGGGGTTGTAAAAGAGAATTGAAATAATTTGCATTAATTCAAAAAACTCTAAAAACAACTAGAATTGCTCCAAATCATATTAAAATAAGTTTCATGAAAATAGCCATCCACAATTCGAAGAGTTTTGCGATTTTGTAAGAAAAGAAAAAATCAACTTCCATTTTTTGTCACGTAACGACACTCTCTTTAAATGCTTATATTTCAGGACCAAGCAGTTCGATTGATTTCATTTTCCGGTTAAATATAGAGCTAATTATGTGCTATACAATGGCCCAAAAAAGTTAAAGAAAACAAATGGTATTTCTTTTTTGTATCACATTGAAATCGTACGCCTGTCACGTGCGCCACCATGGGAATGCCCATATCAGATAACCAAAGTTCCCAAATATGGCTAAGACTATGTTTAAACAGGCACCTTATTGGCAATTAAGAACCTTTTCAGCAATGCAGGCCTTAATTGTTACACAATTTATCATACGAAAATTAAAATTATAAATTGCCAATTAATAATTAATTGGTAATCAATTTGTGTCAGATTCTCTATGCAACCCTGCTAGGTATGTTTAGTTTGACTTGGAGGTATGTTTATTGAACAAAGAAAAATCAGATGTTTATTTATGGTCCTCTTTTACAGCTGATATTCCATCAGGGATTGGAAAATTGAATTATAAAATTGTACCTAATTTACGGAAACTTTACCTAAAAGAAGATAGATGTACCTAAAAAGTAAATATGTATTTATATATAAAGAAAAATAGGAGGTAACAATTCCCATCGATGCCAATCAACTTCTGTACTCACATTAAACAAATTTTTGGCTATGAAAAGAATCTCTTGGAGCAGCGCGAGAGAAAACTATGTTGTAAAAAAGGTGAATCACTTTCCTCCTAGTTGTTCGATCTGACGTTTTAAAAAGAAATATTTTGCATCTGTCTGGCGAAATCAACTACAGTTGCGTTACTTTGACCACCCTTCTGTATCATTTGTATGCCTCTTCACAAAGGAGGGAAGCTATTCGACCAGTTGCCCGCACCAGAAAATGCATTGAAATGTCAGTAAAAATAAGAACTTATTTCCTGAGAAGCTATTTGGCTACGTTGCAAATGTACCTAAAATTGTGTGTTTATACCGAATGTGCTTTCAAACTAAATAAGAGTACGATTGTAACAACAACTGATTTCCTATCGCTAATTGGGCAGCTGACGTTGTGTGAACACCAAACTCAATACCGCAATTTTAAGATATGTGTCTTACCATCTGTCTTTTTGTATACTAACTGTATGAATTGATAAAACTTTGATTGTTTTCCCCCAAAATTGAAATTTTGAAATACTTCGTTATATTATTAAACGTGCGATATGTACATTGTTTTTTTTTCAGATTTAGGACCACAGAGGCCAACGACTTGAGGAATTGTGTGCAACCCCAAGTGCTGACTGGGATAATGCCTTTGTGGTTTTTATTTTCGAAAATAGTCGTATTCTAAACCGGATGACAAGAACACAGTTGCATTTCTCCATTTCGAATGCCACATACCGCTGTTTTTGGGAAGGGGAAATACGAAGTTTCTTTCACTTGTGCACTTATGCTATGGTATGCGACTAACGGCACATTATCTTACACCCCATTGTATGCGCCATTATGTGGGAGCGACGAACAGCGAACTCGTGTCATACAGAAGCGCAACGCAAATCTCATTTAGTACGGTGCGTAAACCCCTCGTGAATGGAAGCCTTTTCGAACTAAGGCGCTGGTCAAACGATGTGAACGTGTCGCCTATCACTCAGCAAACCAGTACAGCAAAGCACAACTAAGTTTCTTTAGGTGAAAAAAGAAACAAATTTTACAATATTTAGTTGAATAAAAGATTGACAAAAATGTTTTCCAGTTGCATGAAAATTAAGTGAAAAAGTGCGGGAAGCAAAAAAGACCTGAAAAGAAAGCAGAATTTCATACGAAAAGCTGAATTTTTTTGCGCGTAGCCATTTTGCATTGGCGTTTACCCTTGTTGAGAAGGAATATTTTATTAAAAGTAACAATTTTGTGGTGGAATTTCGAATCCACTTAAAAATGAATAGTGCGTGAAAAGTTTAATGTAATTTGAGTAAAAAGTCCATTAAAGAATGCTTGTGCAATTATTTTTCTGAGGCACATATTTGAAAAAAGGAAGTTGGCCAAAAAATACCAATAGAATAGTGAAGCATGGAAAAAAGCCATTAATTTTCGAAATAAATATCTTTCGGCAGTGATGTGAATACATATGAAAATTTATGTGCGGAAATTTGCGGAGCATTGAATTGTAAGTCGTCGTTTCATATATTTCATATATTTCGTTTCACTTCTTTTATTCGGCTGCTGCTTCTATAGCGCTGCCCCACAATTCCGAATGAGAAAATCTCTGTACACCACAATTTCTTGTGTGCCAGGCGAACAAGGCAGTGGTGCAGAACGCAAAGACAAACAGCGAGGGTGGGGCAGGATAGGGCAGTGCACGGAAGCAGTCAAACATATCGCGACACACTGAACTTCTCGTCTACACTGGCTTCTTGCCGCACTCTTCTGCCCACACTTTTATTCTTCGCTTAGTCTTCACCGTTGGCGGCAGTGGCGTTGGCTCATGAATGAAGGGGCTGGTGCTGGCAGGTGTCCCATTAAGAGCTGAGGCGCGCCGCAATATGCCGACAATGGCACTCACACACACACCCTAACAATTTGTAATGTGATGCCAGTGATGGGAGTAAATTCCAACCCCTAATGACAAAAAACGAATTGATAGTAAGATATAGAAAATGAAAAAAATGAGTTATGCGGCGAATGAAAAACATTCGAAACTAATATTTTACGAAAAATGGCAATTTTCGAATGTTTAGTGTGAAAACGGAAGTGAACTGTTTTGGCATGCAGATTTTCGGAAATGCCAAGCGCTTTTCGAAAAGCAACGTTAAAGAAGAGGAAGTAAGGAAATAGGTAAAAGAGACAGAGAGAAAGAGAGTAGCGAGTACTTGGTTGAGAATGCGGTGAGCGCATGCTTCCGCGTGGGAGAGTGTGCGCAACAAAGGCAAGAAGAAGCAGCTTAAAAAAGAAAGATAAGAAGCACACACAAAATTGGTGCGATTGAGAGCGTGTGTAGAGATATTGGTAGTAAGCAGGAGAAAAAATGTATCCCACAGGGCAGCCAAGAGGACTGTTGTCCATTTCATGTCCATGTGATGCAAATGAAAGGATTCCATTATAGAGAGTGCGCATTTGGGAGTGGGAGAAAACTTTAGAGGTGTGTGTATGCGTGTGGGTATGCAGGCGCGCGCGTTCATTATACTTACTACTAAATGAGAATTGCATTATAATTGATTTCATGTTTTGACATTTCAAGGATTAAAAAGGAGTCGACAGTGTGCCTACATTTATGTATGTGTATGTAACAATGTAACTGTAAAAAAAAAGTATGGTAAATTTGGCAATGAATGTAAGCCTTCGCGCAAAAGGTGTTGGTGTGTGATGAAATGCGTTCCATTCGTGGGTAATAATTTAATGAATAAAATAAAAATATTTGAGTTTAATGGAATAAAGTCCGTTGCTGCACTTGCGCGGGACGAATACACTCAAGCAAGTGAAGACGAAGAGCTAAGAGTTCTAAAGATAACGATAAAAATATGGGGCGAGAACGGAAGTGTGGCAAACGGGTATATACACTCTAAATGCAAATATAGCCCATACACACTGGCAAACCAAGGTCGTGCATATTCCCCACCCATCCTCGAATGTTCCTGTTAGAGGAACACATGTGCCCAGTTATGACTCCCCATCGAGGAGTCGTGGAGTTCATGCGCCTTAGCTGAGGCAGTAACTGTGGAAGTAGGTCTGTCCGGTTGTTGTATGTCGGTGGGTGGTAAATTGGGGCATTTATGGAAATATAAACTAAACGAGTAGCTACCGTTCATTTGAGTTCTTAAGCATATGAATGCTCATGATCTAGGTAAATTAAATATTATGTTGTTACACTAGCATCAACACAATAGCATTAGCATCGGTAGTGAGTGGAGGGTGTGTGAGTATTTAGAAGCTGTGTTAGTGTATGTGTATATACTCGTACTTGTAGTTTAGTAGTAATACTACGAATGCTTGCACCAACAGCAACAATAAGAATAAGCGCACGCACACATTTGTCGTTACGCACTTACGGCCATATGCCCCGTTTCGAATACCTACTACCACTACCAAATAACGACAAGTGACCGAGGACAACTGCCGTTATGTAGTACGTTACAATAACGGTTTATCGTAGTACTCTTCTGTGAGAATGGCGTTGCTACTGTTTCTGTTGCTGCTGCATTCAAACAATATGGCCAAGTTTTTTGACAATATCTACGATCTGAAGGATGGGTGGTGTATAAATGAATGCAAGCATATACATATATTTACGTGGGTATGTACTTATGTATGAGTGTGTGACTATTTGTGGGCGATATAAGTCCACTGTAATGACAGTTATCAATTTTTCCCGCTCCTACCTACATACATATAAGTCCATGTCTCTCTGATGAAATTATGTGTGCTCATAAAAAACTTTACACCAACCTTTGTTTCTTGCGTTCAACTAACTTTCCGATCGTTTGCTTGATGATTGCTTTTTGTCATCAGTTTCTTTTGCTTCTCTTTTTTGGAAACTTAGCTGTTCGTCTTTTAGAATGCTTCAAAGCGGCCAAGTGTCATGTTTCTTTACATTTGGAAGCTTACCTAATTCTAAAGACGTATCAATGTACTTAGCAATTATTGTGTTTGAACTAGAGGTTGCAGATATTTGCGTACCTGTGACTTTGTTACGGTTACTCAAAAGTCACGGGTAACTGTTGTGACAACTTCTAAAAAGTCACCGTGACAGACTGTAAAAAAGCAACAGCCGCAATTATGTTTTGTAGTAGGATTGCTCCTTCCACAATAGCAGTAACAGTCACAGTCGCTGCTACAAACTGTGACTGTGATAAAGTAGCACTCGCAATTACATATCGAGAAACTGCGGCCAGTGATGTTAACCTTAATGACTAAAATCTATTAATGTTGTTTGATATTAGAATTTCACACCAAAACAAACGACGAAAATAGTCTGTGATGCCAAATAAATGAATAAAATGCCCTTAGTTCACTCGGTAAAACATTTCTGTTTTACAACTTTTTTGTCACTGTTTTTGTCACAGCCACGGGTGAAAATCACAGTGAGTGCAAAGTCACAGTCACAAATAACGTTGTTACTCAAAAGTAACGAGATCGCCCATCTCTAGTTTGAACTCCTTCTCCACCTTAACTAAACTTGCTGCACTTGTACCACATAAATATGCATTTTGGCCTATTTATTGCAGTTAATTTTTTTGAAAATTTAGTTCTTTATAAATATAAGTTTTGAGTTCTTCTTCTTGCTGCGGTACATACATACATACATATTTATTTTGGTTATTCCAAATGTTTTATTGCCGCCTCAGTGGGTATGTATGCACAGATATACGTATGTATATACAAATGTATACATATGTGCGTACGAGTAGTTTTTCGTACTTATCTGTGCTCTGCTCCTTCGAGAGTGTCCTTTGTGGTACAATGAGCATTAACCTGCAATAGCAGCAACAACACGAAGTGCCCAACAGTGATAACAATAGCAACAATCATACAAATCTTATATAAAAGTTGCTTCAATAGTTGTTATTGCTATTTGTGTTTCAATTAAAACTTAAATTTCCCCAAGCTACTGAATAGAAATTGGCGTTGGACATAGTATACTCAACATGACAGAGTGGCGGCTTTATTGAGGTTGGTCTGGTTGGTTCGCTGCAATTTCTTGCTGGCTGCCGCATTTCATGCCACTTTTCTTTCGAGCAGATCCTTTTAATATCAACCCAGCAAACAATTAGGTTTGATTTACATTTGAGAATGATTTGAAATCAAATGTGGAAATAAAACTTATTATTGGAAATGTATATTTCATATTTATTTTTTCTTCACGATGCACATATATATGTACATAACAAAAGAAAGAATTAATAAATTGGTCTTGAAGGGCTGCAGCTTCTTCAACCCGCGCAAACATCAAATCCACTATTTGTGGGCTTTCTCTTTGAAAAATTTTTTCTATTCATTGTTTTTTTTTCAATTGATCTTAATTTTATTCTTACAATTTTTGATTTAACTACGCATTTTTATATCGTTTGACATCATGTCTAAGTTCGGGTGGAGCCGAACATTAAATACCCGGCGCAAGTATTAAATATATGTTTTTTCACCTTTCCGAAAGCTACCGCTAGGTGGTAAGCTGGGGTGTATCAATTTTGAGTAAATTAACGTCCTTAAATTTCGAAATATTGCAGTTTCAAGCATTTCTGAAATTTACCTTTATATGAAAAGCGGCCGTAATTTTAGTCCGATTTCAATAATTTTCAACATTTTGCTTTTATTTTATTTTGCAAGCACAATAAAAGTACCGAGTTTGGTACAAATTGGTAGAACGGTTACCGATATACATATATGTGATCATAAGGGGGCGATGCCACGCCCATTTTCCAAAATTTTACCATAAACGTATTTCTTGGTAAAGAATTGTTGCAAGCATCAATTTTGAATAAATTATCTTTAATATTTACTGATTTATCTAAGATTTTGTATTTCTTTAAATTACCGTTATATGGGATGTGGGCGTGGTAATTGTCCGATTTTTTAAATTTTCGGCCATTTAGTATGCTGTACCAAGGCCAACAACTGTGCCAAGTTTGGAAGAAATTGGTGCAGCGGTTACCAAGATATACACATGTAACCATAAGTGGGCGTGGCTACGCCCATTTTCCAAAAATTTATAATATTCTTAGTTCTCGTCTAAACATTGTTGTAAATATCAATTTTGAGTGAATAATCTTTAGTAGTTACTAAAGTATCGCAGTTTTCGTATTTCCGAAAATTACTGTTATATGGGATGTGGGCGTGGTTATTGTCCGATTTTAAAAAGTTTCGGCGATTTTTTATGCTGTACCAAGGCCAACAACTGTGCCAAGTTTGGAAGAAATTGGTGCAGCGGTTACCAAGATATACACATGTAACCATAAGTGGGCGTGGCTACGCCCATTTTCCAAAAATGTATTATATAACAAAAATGAGTATAATATTCTTATATTTCGTCTGAAAATTATCAAAATTGAGTGAATTATCCTCAGTAGTTACTAAAATATCGCAGTTTTCGTATTTCTGGAAATTACCGTTATATGGGATGTGGGCGTGGTTACAGTCCGATTTCGGCCATTTTTAATACCAACCTACCTTGGATTAACAGAAACCTACATACCAAATTTCGTTGAGATATCTCGATTTTTGCTCGAGTTATGGTGTACACGGACGGACGGACAGACGGACAGACGGGCGGACAGACAGACATTGCTTAATCAATTTCTCTATTCATTCTGAGCATTTATGTATACATTTGTCTATATCTATCTCGATTCGTTTTGGCTGTTACAAACAACCGTTATGTGAACAAAATTAACATACCCTTGTGCACAAGTGCGCTCGGGTATAAATATTTGATATCAAATTGAGATATACATTTTGCGCAAACGTTTGAAACTGTGTTTGCTGGGAATGCATTTAAAGGTTTTTGCTTGCTTTTTACTTCTATGTTTTGTTTTCGATTTGTGCAATCTTTCGAAATTCATTCACAACTTTTTTATTGTTTATTAGCACAAGAGCTACGGCCAGACCTTCATTATTTTATAAAGGCTGAAAGCGTCTCTATGTATGCCCCCAACACAGGTAATAACGAACCCAGACTATGAAATTTGGATTGTGGTGGCTTTGTGTTGGTAGTGTTGCCAGAACTTCGGCGTGAGAAAACGTCCCTCTTGGTCTGAAAAAACGTCATTTCCTACCCAAAAACGTCTTTTTCAAATGAATGTACAAAAAATTTTTCTCATTAAACTTTTATTGTATACAAAGGTACATATGTACGTAAGGTATATTAAAATGTCATTTCGACACAAGGCAAATAAATACAGGTAGAAGCCAAAATGACGTTGCTCTCATGAGAACCAAACCTTTAAACTTCAACTTGATTTTATTTTATTTCCTATATTTCGTTACGCTTTGAATGTCATATCGTTGTTTTTTTTTGAATGTTCGTTAATAACAAATTTTAATTTGCATTTGAATTTTTGTAGTGTTGTGCGGTTTATACTTAGTGTATGTGTTAAAAATGCAACACCTGAAGCGTTGTGTTTTATGTGGTGTTAAATATAAGGCAGATACCCCTAATTTTTTAACGTGCCTCAATGTCCTTCGCGTAAGGAACGTTGCGAAAGCAACTGTGGGCAGAGCTGCAGTGAAATGCCTTGCTGTGCGTTAAACATTTTAAAGAAGTAGATTCCACAAATACACCGGGAGGTACAGGAAAGGCACGTTTGAAGCCAAGTGCTGTTCCTATGACCCTTATGCCGAAAAGTCCCTCCAACAACACTGCAACTCATAAAACAAAAACAGAAAACAACATACACGTTTTTTTTCAAATTTTAACTAAAGAAAATAAATAAATAAGAATAAACTTCAAATATACTTAAAAACGTCAACCAGTGAAATGTATTTTTTTATTTTTCCTTACACACCCTCATTTTTATTTTTACTCTCCCGAAAACTTTGACTTTTGTAGGTTTGATGTCAATTTGGCTTCTACCTGTTTTTATTGTACCATGATTTCGACAGAGCACATTTAGAATTCATTGTAAACTGGTTTGAGATCGTTAATATAAAAATGATTTTATATTTACACTTGTGATCAGCTGATTAAGTCGTCAACATTTTGATCGATTTTGGCTGTTTTCTTTTGTTTATTTAATGTTTATTATTTTTCCATATAAGCCAAGCTCATTATATAACAAACAAAATATAAACCCACATTTCAAACTTTGTGCAAAAACTATAAAAAATCTGCAAAGTTTCAGATATATTTTCCACTTTTTATTCAGATTTTTTTAAATTTTTTTGATTATGCAGTTTGATAGCTGATTAAATTTCAGGGCAATAATGTGCAAGTTTAAAGGGGCTACATAATCGCGTTGATTTTTAATAATTTTTTTTCTTGTAGTAAAGGTGTATAAAAC
>NW_016157110.1:280008-312749 GCF_001687245.7 Rhagoletis zephyria
CAAAACGTTGAAAATTATTGAAATCGGACTAAAATAACGGCCGCTTCTCATATAACGGTAAATTTCAGAAATGCTTGAAACTTCAATATTTCGAAATTGAAGGACGCTAATTTACTCAAAATTGATATACCCCGGCTTACCATCGAGCGGAAGGTTTCGGAAAGGTGAAAAAACATATATTTAATACATGCGCCGGGTATTTAATGTTCGGCTCCGCCCGAACTTAGACTTTCTTACTTGTTTATAGTATAAAGGTCAGATTTTATATATTTTATTCGTAATAATATTAGAAACTAATATTAGCACGGTTCCTACCCCCTGGCAGACACCCTTAAACCATGATAAATTGTAGCTATACTTTCGTCATAGTATAAAAACTGACTTTTATATATATCGCTTGTGGAACTATCAAAAGATGTTTCCTCACTTGCCAGACCGTTTCAAAGGTTCTTTCATCTTGCCAGACACATTAAAATCCGTAGGTGCGAGCATGAAGAAACTGATAATAATTATACTTACTTAGTTACTTATTGGAGTCGGTGGCCTTCATAGGCTGAATTCCAATTTCTTACAAATAAAAAGAGTTTATTTGGGAAAAAATTCTTTGAAATAAAATGTTCATGTCAATAAAATAAAAATGTAGTAAGTTAAGTACAAATGTTTTGGAGCCTTGTGAACTTTTATTTTAAATTTCATTTAATTAAAATTTCGATATTGTATTAAAATTTTATTGTTTAGTATAGGAGGGAAAAAATATTTTCATAACACTAGGAAAAATTTCAAGTTTTCAAATGACCCAAAAACGCCGAGACACGTAAATTTAGTTTTGCATCATAGATTATGTATCTGTTTTTCCATATCAGACAATTTTCCCAAGATATTTTAAATTTGATGAAAAAATCTATGTTTAGCAAGGAAAAAATTAAAAAGGTAACAAATCTTTTGAATTTTTTATATGTTTTAAAGTCCGTTCTTTTACCAAAAGAATCAAGTTACTAACGTTGAAAATCGAATAGGAATAGGATCGAAACACATCACCTATTCACGGTATCTCACGAAAGTAATACGGCTGGGTAAAATGACTTTGAGCAATACCTACACCTCCATCAGAATTGGGAAGGACCTCTCCGAGCTGTTTGGTACCAAACGAGGTTTCAGACAAGGTGACTCCCTTTCGTGGGGTTTCTTTAATCTGATGTTGGAGAATATAATAAGAGCCGCAGAACTGATCCCCTCAGGCACAATACTTTACAAGAGCCTACATAACTGGCATATGCCGACGACATAGACATTATCGGTAACGATATCGTCTATCGGTTTGGGCAGAGACCAAAAACAATTTGCCAATTGTCTCTGTATAAGTCAGCACAATCGGTATTCTCTCGAAAGCCAAATATCCGAAACGATCAAAATCGGAACAAATAAATATTTGTTGCACTCGCGATTTTGACCAAAAGTAGTAGTAAATACCCCGTATTAAAACACTTAAATTGTAAAAAATTGGCAAATATACGTTCCTGCGCCTGTGGGAGTGGAATAAGTGTCGTCCGGCTGTTAACGCTGTTTACGTTGTTTTCATCGTTGTCCAGCCGGCGCTGCTTTCCAGTCCGGCCGCGGCCAACCTGTTCTGCCGCTGCCTGCTTGTCCTGCTGTTGCCTTCCGACTGCCCTGCTGCCGCCGGTATGCTTCGTTGTGGAGTGTACTTTTATCTGGGACTGCGACCTCGCCTTCCTGAGGTGCATGCTCCATTCCCACAGGATTGGGGCCGGTGAGTGGCGGTTTTGTTTTTGTTGTTTCGCGCCCGTGAAATCAACATAATACAGCATAAAGTAAATCGCAAAAAATTTCACTGCGTGTTTTCATGCTGGAATCGAAATAGCTGTAACTGGAAACTGTGCTGTCAGATTAACTAAAGTTACAGAGCTGTCACCTCGTTAGCATTTGGAATAGTTGAAATTAAATTATATTTTATATTTCAAATTGAACTTTATTTATTTACTTTTTAGTTGTTAATGCGTATGTATTAATTATTGCGAGTGTACATTGTTGAGTTAATTCTGGTACACACATACATTCACGATGCCGACGTAATATAAAGAGTGTACTGCAAAAGTGCTGCAAGTAGATGAAATTATAGCATGCTCTGGTGGGTGTGGCTACAACTTTTGTTTAAAATGCAGCAACCTTAAAAGAAACGAGATCAAGATTATATCAGAAAATATTAACCTCAAATGGTTTTGTAACCAGTGTACGTTATCAGACACTAATACAAAGTTTATTGAAATTAGACATCTGATTAACAAGTGTGAGCAATCGAAAATGACAGCTTCTGATGTAAAGCAAATAGTTGATGTATTTAGCAATAAATGCTCCCAAATAAAGAGCAGCATTATAACCGACTTCAACTCCTTTCTGCAGCATAATATTGAAGTAAAAATAGATGCGATGAAGAATGAGATCATAAAAGATATATCAAATGAATTTCAAAAAAGCAATGAACTGTTAATACGTTTGCGCGAGGTTAATGGGGAAGTAAATACTAAAACGTCATATGCACAGGCCCTCAAAAGAACAGAAAACAGAATGGTGATTAAACCGATAAACAAAAGCAAGAATGCTAAAGAAACGAAAGAGGCATTAAAAAAGGTCGTTGAGCCTACAGATGGTCTCGTAAGAAACGTGAAGGAAATAGATAGAGGGGGAAACTAAACGCTCTACAAAAAAGGTCTGATGTAGTTAATCGATTACTCTAACCATTTAGAAGATATTGACAGTAGAACTCCAATGCCTACTGAGTTTAATAGTTTTTAATAAATATCTCCAATTTATCCATTTAATTAATGAATTTTGAGATNCTGAGTTCGAGTTTTCTCCAACTGATAGGTGATGACCTCAGTGATAGCGTTGGTCTCGTTCATCCTTGAGGTTTCATAGCTTAGACGATTTAAAATTTTATCATAGCGCGTCAAGTCGATCATGTGGACCAGTTTGAAATGTCCGTTGACTATCCAACCGTACCCATCTCGAACAGTTAGAACANCTATATTTTTTCCTTTAGTTTAAGTTATAAAAAAGGATAAACTCAAATTCTCATGAACATTTTCAAAATTCATGAATTGAATGGATAAATTGAAAATATTTATTGAAATACTATTAATATCAGGCGTTGGGATTCTACTGCGAATATCTTATAAATGGTTAGAGTAATCGATTAACTACCTTTTTTGTAGAGCGTTTAATTTCCTATAGAAATAATTGAAACTCATTTGAAAATAATTATTTTTTAGTAAGTTACAAAATTCAAAAAAAAAGTTATTTTCCTTAAAATACTTCAATCTTTGACCTTGAATATCTTTTAAATGGTTAGATTAATGAAAAGAGTATATGAGACCATTTTTGTAGAGCGTTCAATTTCCTATATATATTGAGGATGCAACTGGTTTAACGATCTGTTGGTGATAAGATATGACCATTTTTATNGACGATTAGTTTGTTAGTATTTAATTATTAGGATTAGTGTCATTAGTACGGGGTAGTAAGTTAGACTAATAATTTTAATTTTTATATATTTTTTTGCATTAGTTTCTGAGTGTTAGTAAGTTAGTATTTTTTTAAACTTTTAAGCANTTATTAAGACCTCAGATTTGGTAAGTACTTTCTAAAGGTACCTAGAAACTAGTTTTCGTGTGTCGGATCCAAAAAAGAAAATACTTGATTTTTTTTTTACCCACCCTAATATACATATGTACATAAATATGCATTTTTATTAAAACACGCCCAGTTATGAGTTGTGCTCAGGACGAAATTCATAAAAACTATTTCTAATGCAGGGCCGGATCTACGAGAAATCGAGGCTAAGAATTTCAATCACACTCTTGATATTGTGATTCTACTTCCGGAACAATTTCGTGCTAATTGAAAATTCTTCCTGATATGAAGTTGGCCATTTCTAATAGATTTTGTCGCTGAACTCATCTCTGAAAAATATGTACAGCGTTTTAAAATACATCTCTTGTCCTTTCAGAAACCGCACAGTGTGCCTTTTGAACTCTGCATGCGAATTAATCGTAGCGCTTTCGACAAAAGCAGCATTTTGATACGAAACAAAACAGTCTTGAAAGCTAAAGTAAATCCCTTTCACGACAAAATATTGCCATTGAGCCACAATTACGCCTTGACCTTAAAAAATTGGTCAAAAGTAGTGTTCTTCGAAAAAAAACATGCATATTTCTTATTCTACTAGTATTATAGAAGTTACGGACGTTAAGTCCGTATAAGTCAAAAAAATTAATTGGGCCAGCCGCCCAAAAGGAAACACAGACAGGTTAGGAATTCACTTAGATTTTATTAACACTTAACTTCTTACTACTAAGTCTAATACTAAACGTACTGTATGATAACCCGTCCCGAACTCGACTGGCTGCCCGTTGTGGCCGTTGCTTGCTTCCCACCTTCGTTCTCCGCCAGCGACGCAATGGTTGCGTAACATGTTTACAACCCATTGTCTGCGACTCGATTTGGCCTTGACTTCCCACGGGTGCATTATGGAATGCAAGTGGCAATGTCTCCCGTTACACTATATGGTGAAATTATAATATGCTGACACTGCGGCACGTGAAACGGCCAACCGTGGGAGCGGCGCAACAAATGCGACTGGTGCGTGTTAACTCTTCCCCCTCTAAAGATTTGCGTCCCGCAAATCAACGTTTTGGGAGGCGTCCTTCTTAAGTCGGTTTCGAGAACTCTGTTGCAGTATGGACAAATTTAGCTCAGGAAGTTTGGCTCCTGTCGTCAATTTTCTCCAAATCAGGAAAATTAGGATCATTAGCAAAATAAGTCCTAGACCTTCAGACGTCGCAAACCAGTTAGTTTTGTCCTTCAGGTAACCCAAAAGTCGTATGTTTCCAGACGTCATTTCATGGACGAGATCGAGGTTCACTGCCAGACTCTTATTCGTTATTGTAGACAACACGGATGGAAGCACCTGCACACCTGAACTGCTTGTACTCCAGTAGGTTTGATTGTTGATCGTTATCGTCTCGTTCTCCAGCTGTAGAATATAGGAACCAGACAGGTGTTTAGATATTTTACCTGCTGTTGAAGTTGTCCAGGAATATTGTATCTTCTTTGAGTACTTCAACCGTTGTTTCCATGCAGGTTATGTAGCGACAACTTGTTTGGCTGCCCTTGAGTAGACGTGGTAAACACCCCTCTTCAGGCAGTAAATCTAGTGACCCCTGTTTGCAAACCATAGCGGTGGCGAGGTGTAGACAGCTATCCTTAATACCATACGTCTGTTGTTTGTTCATTAGGATTGTTTCGTACTTCAAGTCGACTCGATGACCATCCCTCAAAATTGATCTTGTGATTAAATGGTTGAACCTTATTTGCGCCACTTTTGGCATGGACAAGACATATAGTAGAAGGGTGCCGTTGGTGTAGATTGATGGCTCACTATATTCGATGGCTTCGATGACGTTGCTGTACGGAAGGACTTCGATTTCGCTTATTAGTTGGTTTATTTCCTCCTTATTTAATNAGTGTTAGTAAGTTAGTATTTTTTTAAACTTTTAAGCAGGTTAGTGGTTATTTTTGGTTTTATGGAATGCCTTCCTCTTTTTTTTTTGTTTTTTTTGTTTTAATATTTCGTGTAGTTCTTGCAATTCATTCAAACCTTGCATATTGCTTTAATTTGGTTTGCCATTGCGGCTTTTTCTTGCCATTGGAATACAGACGTAAACTCAGATGACATTGGAAGGCTCGCGGTAATCCCTTTTAGCCATAAGCGTTAATGATTGCAAATGGCCTACTCATGGCACGAGTGACTTCACGTCAATTAAAGTCATAGTCCTCTGGTGGAGTTGAACCACTTCGATTGTCGTCACTCGAACCATCGAGTAAACTGGAATTGAACCAATATGACTTGATCGAATACAAAAAAAATTTTGTACCCAAACCCCTGGGACTTAAGGATCTATGCATGAGTTTTTTGTCTCTTCACCAATGTTGCTTGTAAATATTTTGACATTTATTTATGTCTCATTTGTGGATGTTTCTCCACTTTATATAATAATGGTTTTTCTTTGTTTTAATATCGTAGCGCTTTCGACAAAAGCAGCATTTTGATACGAAACAAAGCAGTCTTGAAAGCTACAGTAAATCCCTTTCACGACAAAATATTGCCATTGAGCCACAATTACGCCTTGACCTTAAAAAATTGGTCAAAAGTAGTGTTCTTCGAAAAAAAACATGCATATTTCTTATTATACTAGTATTATAGAAGTTACGGACGTTAAGTCCGTATAAGTCAAAAAAATTAATTGGGCCAGCCGCCCAAAAGGAAACACAGACAGGTTAGGAATTCACTTAGATTNCGAAAAACACGATTCCACTGTTCAAAATTCGAAAAAAATGTCAACCTCTCAATTTGAAAAATGCATTATATATTGCATTTTTTTATGATTTGCCTGCAGCTGTGCATCCTTCGCCCAATTTTAAACCAAACTTCGAAACTGCTGTGCTAGTTTTTACTCCGAAATTAGAAAAAAATGCGTAAAATGTCGAATGAAATTTCAGAATCGTAACAATTTAGTTCTCAGACTTCTACCTTGACTTAAATTAAAGGTCTTGAATAGCACAAAAATTATTGAGGGGTTGACATTTCTTTTTTCATTTTTTAAACAGTGGAATCGTGTTTCTCGTCTCAAAATCCATAATATTAGTGTAATAAAAAGTACAAAAAATTATTTTTTTTAATATATCCGTTGGATTTTGCATGTTTTTTTGAAGAACCATATTTTTGACCAAACATATGACTGAAAACATATGATTTATAAAAATATAATTCATTTATAAACAATAAAGAATAAAATAAAATAAAATTACTATCATACTTGGGCGTACACAATTTTTAATTCTCATTTAAGGTAACTAACAAATTTATATTTTATCTCTTCAACAAGTTCATAATAAACTTTATGCAATATAAATTCCTTTGTAGGGCACATGGTTTAGTCATAGTTACCAAATCTTAGTTGAGGCAACCACGATTTGGTTTGAGAGCGGAACATATTCATGCTTGCGAGCCACCCCTAAATAATGCTCAGCGCTCTCTGAGCCCATGTGTGTTTCACATACGAAGAGCGCCACCCTGCAGCAATAAGGCGGCCAATTTTCGTAAAGGACTAGTACTTCACTGCTTAAAATTTGACTGGTCAGAATTGGGCATTTGCTTGCATCGAAATTGTCAGCCTTCGACCAGTCCCCAAAGAACCGGCCTAGAGATAGACGAAAAGTACAGTTTGGTAGTGACAGGGTGCTGTTGTCTTGCAATTCAATAAAAAAATTTAAAGAACACCACCCTGTAAATGTCCCAATCGCTTGGTCTGGCCACACATTATCATGCGTGGCTGTAGCTCAGGTGCGCAGAGATGCTTGCCACTATTTGTTAGCTTTCAGGAGGGTCCGGGTTCAAATGCCGTCAGAAGCAGCATGGTTATAAAATGATAATTTTTTTTTTTTTTGCGTTTCCGAATTATGAAAAAGCATCTGCGAAGTACAGAACGCAATTTTACTCCAACGAAAAAAAGCTGCAAAAGTGGACTAGTCTAGGACTATCTTACGGTCAGTGTTGATTGGATTGAAACCATTGGCAGTGGAATTATGAGGGACTAGTGCTGGTAACAATAGGGACTATCTGAGGGCTAACCTAGGGTGAGTCTGAATTGCTGCAGGGCAGCTAAGCAATGCACACAGTCCCACTTATTGAATCGTTTGAATGCGCTAGGATCACGGTTGCCACTTTGGTAAATTGTTACCAAAATTGGTAGAAAAAATTTGGGTTGGTAAAAAGGTAAATTTTTTCTCATTTTGGTAGATTTTTGTTGAATTATTTAGTTAAAAAAAAACAATACAACTTTTCGTTCCCGTTTTATTTGTCGTAGTTACCTTTTTATTACAAATTTCTTCCAAAAGTGCAGTCTGCTTTATTGCATAAATTTTCGAACATTATAATGCACACTTTTTATATACATACGAATAAATGTATATCGATAAAAGGCGAACGTATTGTGCTCCATTCAAAACTCTGTTTACTGCAATTCCGAGAAGCTTTTGATTGCCTAAATATTTTAAATGATTATAAAAAAAAGAACGGACAAGTATGTAATTACCCAGTTCGACCTTTCGGAAAAAAATTAAATCAACGCATAGTTTTATCAATGGCAATTGTTAAATGAAAAAAAAAACACAAAGTAATGGCGGCAAACAAATTTGAAACTACCAACAGGAATTTTTAGATGTACATTGTTGATTAGTCTGAAGTATTATGGGCTATAAAACTCCATACATTAAATTGTTCTAAAAATTCAGAGTAAAAAGTTCGAAATTTAGACGGAAATTTATTGAATTTTTCTAAACTTTGTATTTAGCTTGAATCCTTGATTTTAAATGTTTGGGTAAAGCGCAAACAATATTCTTATAAAGTAATACCAAAAAAGTTTGGCTTAAAAAAATGGTGAAAATATAAAAAATTACCAAGCGTTTTTTGAGTCACTATATTTATCTATAATAACTCCAGTTGAAATTTTTTAAAATGATGAAGTTTCGTTGTTGCCTTTAGTTTCATTACTTTCGCTTTTGATTGAAGGAAACTGAGAAGATGCCAATAATATCCTCTCTTAAATAAAGAGTTCCTTAAACAAAATTTGAATTCTTATTGAATTAACTGAAAAAATAACAAAACTATAGTTTTCATAAAAAAAACTAAAAACAAATTTTTGGTAGATATTTTCCACATTTGGGAGATTTTTTCAAGTGGATTATAAGTATTTTTTTCGTCAGTGGTAACCCTGGCTAGGATACCGACCATTGCATAAAAACGATTCAATAGGAGCGTTCCTTATCTCCCAGAAATAGTCAGAAAAAGTCCGAAGTCAGATTTAGTCCAAAAAGCGTTCCTTAACTCGGAAATGACAGCAAAAATGAGAGAGCAACACACAGTGAGAGTGACTCTCATTAGTCCGAAGTAGTCAGATTTAGTCAGAAGAATTTTTTCTGGCAAAATCCTGAAAAGTGTCAAACTCAACTGAATTTAAATTAACGGAAATTAAAGAATACGCAAAAAGTGAGAATAATCTAAAAAGTAAAANGACACTTTTCAGATTTTAGTCCAAAAAGATAAGGAATGAACCTAATGAATGAGACTGCGTGCGTGGAAATCATTGCTCCGCTACCGCTGTTCGCATATGGGTGAAACACATGAACGAAATACACAAGATCACGCGCGAAGGAAAGAAAGAAAAAAGTTATTTTCTAGCTGCCGAAATCTCGACGCCATCTTTGTTGTAAGAAGTAAACAACGAAGAGAACGGAGAAAACCGCGAAATTGTTGAACGCATGAATAATCATTTTCATTATGAAAATTCTTCTATAAATCATGTCGTTGTGTTAAATTATTCTTTATCTTATGTCCCTGCAAAAATCACGACTACTCCATGCATGCGTGTAAAGAGTACTCCCTAAGGACCAAAGAGTAGGGCAGGACCATATACTCCATTCCTGCATTACATCAGAGTAGCACAAAACTACTCCAACATATTTAGAATGGCATTGTTGTTATATTTTTTCGTTTGTACACGTTTTTGTTCTTCACTTCTCAAATGCTTTTTCGAAATTAATAAAAACCAAGGCAAAAATTAAAAACTATATGTTGCCTCTGACGGCATTCGAACCCGAACATGCTGGGAGCTAAGGACTAACAGCGAGCATCTCTACACGTTCAGCTACAGCCAGACATGCAAATGTGCTTTCAAATGCTCAACTTCAATCACGTTTCGTTAAAACACGAGCAGTGATCGGATAATAAACAATAAGCTGGCGCAGAGACACGAGTTGGTCCGCTACAGCATGACAGAGGAACACTTTTGTAAGTACTCCAATTTACCACAAATAGACTACATGGTCCAACGATTTTTGCAGGGGAGTGCCTCAAAATGAAATCTCGTGCGTTTGTATAAATTTTATTGTAATGGAAATTATCATTCGATATCCTTTCGGATGCTCTTGTTAGCTTTAATTATCAGACACTCATTCATATTCACTCCTTATAATGTTCTCGCACACACCCTCCATTATTTTCTTGCATCGTGTACATCCCATTGCTAGCTTTATTCGCAGTAATTTTATTGTTCTACTATCAAGTGTAAAATATTTTTTCTTATTGTTGTTACTGCCAAACTGCATTAAAACTGTGTCGCAAGTTTGCGTTTGGGGCTTTTATGTTCCAACAGATGCAGTTGCGAAGCATTTGTGCCACGTTGAGTTGGTATATGCAGTTACAGTGTTGAAAGAAAAACTTCAGTATAAGGAGTCAGAGGCATTTAACTTTGTTAGCGAGCCATTAAAAAAGTATAATTTCGGGCGAACGCGAATTTAATATACCCGGTGCATCTTCTAAATAACATTTTTTTAACTTTCTGTAAACTACCGACTTCAAACATTTTTATGCTCCGTTAGACTTAATGAACTAATTACCAGGTTTGGTAAAAATCGATAAAGGGGTTGCGGATATACCCCAGTAAAAGATAATTCATCTTCAACGAGTTAAATGAAAAACCAATAGTCGATCTTTGATGTTTTTTCCCTATAATTGTATTCATTAACGCTATCAAAATAATATAAAAGCTTTGTAAATATGCATTACTTTATAACAAAATAATTTAATTTTACCCCTATGTTAAAATTTTCATATAAAACTAGCAGACCCGGAGAACTGTGTCCCGTCCAAAATAAATTTTTTTATTGAAACATTTGGTCCAACGTTTTCGCCAGCAATTCACGTTCATGTTTGGTTTTTTGGTCGACAGAAGGCATATCTCCATTGCCGTCTTAAATAACCTGCCGAAAGCGTTATACCGGGAAGAAGTCCTTGCGGCTCGATAGTGAATCAAAATGAACTCTATTTCTATAAAAAATTAACAAAAAAAATGTATTACGAAAAAGCAAACAAATACTATGTTCTGGGTGTATATATTTACATATAGGTAAAAGTTTCAATATGTTTGGAAAGCGCCACGACCCCTTTTCCTATACCAATTTCCAGTACACTACCACAAATACTTCCAGAGATATACGGTATGAAAAATTCGATATGTATGGGTAATGCCACTCTCCCTTAATATTTATATCGGAAGTCTGCAGTCTCCCTTAATATATCGAAAGTCTGCAGTAGGTGTCCAAAATTTCAAAAAATCGGTACAGTCGTTCGCGAGATCACCTCTTATAAAATGAAGGAGCTTCTCTTTATATAATTAGTGTAGGATTTTGATGCGGCAAATGTTAAAGCTGTTTTTGATCGGCATTTCTTGTGCCGATTAAGAATCTAAGTATTAAGTTTCCATCAGCTCCAGATGTTGAGAAAAATGTGGTGTTGTGTCAAAAAATCGCGTTGTTTGCAATATTTAAGAACCTCTTGCAAGGAAGCAAAAAGTGATAGAACTTTCCACTTGGGCTTAAATTAAAGCTAGAACTATACCTGCACCTAGCCCTGATGGTCACGTATACTCATTTACTTTTTATCGTGCTACAATAAAAAAAAAAATACTGGAAAATTATGCAGTTGAAAAATTATGTTGAAATTAGTGTTAGCTGTTCAAGCTTTGGGTCAAGGTGCAGGAATGGTATTTTCAGGGATTGAAGTCAGAAGTCCAAGCCTTAATTTAAGCGTAAGTGGAAGGTTCTATCATCTTTTGCTTAATTGCGGTAGGTACTCAAACTTCCCAAAATCAGTTATTCCTGTTCAACAAATGACTATAAAAGGCCATCAAGCAAAGGTGCAGGAATTTGCAAGGATAGTATTCGAGGTTTTTAGCTTTAATCAAAGCCTAAGTGGTAGGTTCTACCACCTTTTGCTTGAGCTTCTCAAATATTGAAAAATAACGCGATTTTTTGACACTTTGATCTCGTTTTTCTTATAATATGGAGCTGATGGAAAGCTTATGCTTACGAATTCGTAATCAGCACACAAAAACTCGGCAAAAATAGCGTTAACATTTGCTGCATAAATTTTTTCCCCTTTTTTGTTGGCCGGTATAATAAGTATTGTTAAATAGCCAATAATCGCATGTTTGCGCCGCCTTCAAACACCTTTCGAACTGTAAAACAATGACTCGATTCTATTCAACGCATATCTATAGTACGGGTATCGAATTTCAAGCAAATAAAACAAGTAAATAAAAATTTTTGGGATTGATCGGTATCTGGTCCACCTATCAGAAAAAATATCCTATATGTTAACCCAGCCAATAAGCTACGGTCGTGCTAAATTTCAAGCAAATCGGACTATAAATAAGACTTTTTCGAATAGATCGGTCCCTGGCCCACTTAACGGAAACAATTGATCCTATATGGTAATCTAGGTAAAAGACTACAAACAAACCAAATGCATCACCTATCGGAAAAATTAAAACTTTCTGCCTCCTTCTTCTAAATACCTTTCCAAAAAAGCAGCACCCATTCGAATCGGCTATGAAACATAGGAGAAAATTGTTCCCAATTGATTCATGCTCCCAATGCAATAACGACACAACTCAAAATTTCACATATTTCAGTAGAGCCAATTAAAGATTTTGTGTTTCGTTATTTAGCAATAATATGTCTTGAAACGTAATTATTCCGGATTATTTGCAGTCATTATGTAAGGGAAATTTTTAAGCTTTCAAGCTGGACTGCAAAAATACGAAATAAGTAACAACTCGTAAGTAGTTAAACGAAAAAAATTCCATTTGTATTGCTGAACAACGGCACAATACGTAAAGTGTCGTTGTTATTTCACATAAAAGCCAAACCTAATCCGTTATTGCAGAGGACCATCGATATGTATATATGTAGATATTCACGTGTGCAAAGAAACAACTTCTAGGGTTTCGATTAGTTTAAAAAAGGTTTTAAGGATAATTTTATTTGATGATATTGGATTGTATTTCTATTGAACAATTTTATTTCTTTTACGCTTTGTGGCATAGATTTTACCGAATTTTTGTAGTAAAATTTGTATTATTTCCTCCTATTTGTGAAGTTTGGTTTATTTAAGTTTCAAAACGTTAAAATTATGTTTTTAATAAATGAAAACCTTGTTGGGGAATAGATCTTACAAACACCTAGTGGTATTTAAGCCCAGATTTGAAGCTAGGTACTCGAAAAGAAGGTATATCATTCCTTGAATAATGAATTTGTTGTTCGCACGGTATGACTAACAAAGTTTAGCGATGGAATTTCCAAATATCTACAGGGTATTCAATTTTCTCAAAGTGAAAAGATTTTATATGTTTTCCAAACCTGTATGCTTTTTACTGTAAATCAAAGATCCCTTTCGCCAAGGAGAGGTTTGCCATGGAAGCCGAATGAGTCTCCAAGTTATGGACGGGAGGGCATCTGCATCAACTAAAATGCTAAAAACGCATTTTCATGCCATAACGCGTGGCCTGTGGTCTAGCTATTTATTTCTTCAACCCAAGTAACAAATCTGTGTTTATTATTTATTGGAAACTTTTACAGAGAAATTCAAATACATATCAATTTTTCGGTAAATCATGCTGCTCTTAGTAGCTAACCTTTGGATATGTCCTTTGAGCCACTCTTTGAGGTTTGTATAGGGCCGCCAATCTCATGATCTCCATAGTGCTCGGGAATTTTAAGGGAACTTCTCATTATATTCTGTTGTGGATATGTTTACTTTAGCAGTTATTTACATAGCTACCTTTTGTGCCGCCAAAATTCATTCGTGTTATATTTCCGGGCCTTTCTTCAGGTAATTCAATGCCACAGAATATTATGAGCCATAATTTAATATGGAACAAGTAAGAAAGTCTAAGTTCGGGCGGAGCCGAACATTAAATACCCGGCGCAAGTATTAAATATATGTTTTTCACCTTTCCGAAACTTACCGCTAGATGGTAAGCCGGGGTGTCTCAATTTTGAGTAAATTAGCGTCCTTATATTTCGAAATATTGCAGTTTCAAGCATTTCTGAAATTTACCGTTATATGAAAAGCGGCCTAATTTTAGTCCGATTTCAATAATTTTCAACGGTTTGCTTTTATGTGGCAATCACAATAAAAATACCGAGTTTGGTACAAATTGGTAGAACAGTTACCGAGGTACATATATGTGATCATAAGTGGGCGGTGCCACGCCCATTTTCCAAAATTTTATCATAAACGTATTTCTTGGTAAAGAATTGTTGCAAGCATCAATTTTGAATAAATTAGCTTTAATATTTACTGATTTATGGAACATTTTGTATATTTCTAAATTACTGTTATATGGGATGTGGGCGTGCTTATTGCCCGGTTTTAAAAATTTTTCGGCCATTTAGTATGCTGTACCAAGGCCAATAACTGTGCCAAGTTTGGAAGAAATTGGTGCAGCGGTTACCAAGATATACACATGTAACCACAAGTGGGCGTGGCTACGCCCATTTTCCAAAAATTTATAATATTCTTATTTTTCGTCTGAAAATTATTGTAAATATAATTTTTGAGTGAATTATCTTCAGTAGTTGCTAAAATATCGCAGTTTTCGTATTTCTGCAAATTACCGTTACATGGGAAGTGGGCGTGGTTACAGTCTGATTTCGCCCATTTTCAATACCAACCTACCTTGGATTAATGGAAACCTACGTACCAAATTTCGTTCGTCGTTCTCAATTTTTGCTCGAGTTATCGTGTACACGGACGGACGGACAGACAGACATGGCTTAATCGACTTCTCTATTCATACTGAGGAATTATGTATACATTTGTCTATATCTATCTCGATTTCTTTTGGCTGTTTTGGTTTGTTTGTTTGTGAACAAAACTAATATACCTTTGTGCACAAGTGCGCTCGGGTATAAAAATAAGAAAGCGGCTTTGATTATGAAAATAGCTTGTATATGTTTTTACCACGCAGGAATTAATGTAGTTTTCTGTTGCACATTTTTGACACTGAAGCAGTCGATATGGATAACACATTTTGCATAACTTCATAACTTTCATAATTATCCGATCATTTTACTTTAACCGCTAATATGGCAACAAATTGTCTAACTAAGGAAATTGCAGAGGCATTGCCATAAAAGAAGTTTGCCCTTTACGGGTTCCTTGACATTAAAGAAAAATCCAAGGCCATGGAAAGAAGTTATTCCCAATGTAATAACTGCATGGCTCGTAAGCATGTTAAATCCACGGATGCTACTTACAATTTTTTTTTGCGTACCAAATCGTGTACTGAAATGCAAAAAATGTACCAAAATGTGTTTAAGCTATAGATTTAATTATTCAAATAGTAGCAAACCGGGCGAGTTTCGTCCCGCCCAAAATTTTTATTTTTTTACTGAATCTTTTTGATTCGGTTCTATAGTGAATCTGTCCTAGAGGCTTTATAGTATATTTGGTGGAAATTTCAACACAGAAATGCAATATATGTACATACATATACTTATTTCAGACGAAATACCTTAAAAGCTTGAACGCATAATAATATTGAAAAATCACATCCATTGGGCCATTCGTAACACAGGAGAGTTCGATATTCTCAATGGCACCCTGAAATTGTGCATATGGAAACTGTGCATACGAAATAATGCATATGAAAAAAAAAAACCGAAATAATGCATACGAAAAAACCGAAATAATGCATATATGCACAGTTTCGGTTGAAAACGAAGGTATGCATACATGCACAGTTTCGGTTGAAAACCGAAATAATGCATATAACAAAAACCGAAATAATGCATGCATGCACAGTTTCGGTTGAAAACCGAAATAATGCATATGAAAAACCCGAAGTAATGCATACATGCACAGTTTCGGTTGAAAACCGAAATAATGCATATGAGAAAATACCGAAATTATGCATATGCATACTTTCGTTTTAAAAGCGAAATAATGCATATGAAAAAAAACGAAGTAATGCATACATGCACAGTTTCGGTTTAAAACCGAAATAATGCATATGGTAAAAACCGAAATAAAGCATACATGCACAGTTTCGGTTGAAACCGAAATAATGTCTAAATGCACAGTTTCCATATGCGCAATTTCGGTGCCCCATTCTCAATGGTGCAACAGGTCGATTTAATTTGACATTCACGGCCCCTTTTCTCACTTGGTTATTTTTAGGATTTCACTCACAAACACACCTACAGAAGAAATACATTCAAACATAGCTAAAAGTCGGTATGTTTGTAGGCCTCACGCCCACTTTTCAAATAGTCCCATTTTGCTCCATGAGTATGGGCTTGATTTCATATACATACATAAAGCATAGTTCACTCAAAATCCGTACGCATGAAATGGGTAATATTTTGTTTTAACAGGTTTTCAGAAAATAATATTTAATATACTAAAATAAAGGGAAGTATTCCGCGATAGATAGATGTTAGCGGAAGTTTCATAATTTGCTGGGATAAATCAACAACATACAATTTCTTTGATAATGATAAAATTTTTTCTGAACACCCGTTCTAGAGACTTGAGTAGCTCCACTAAACTATCTTTAGTTTATGTTTTTTCATAGTTCGCGCATCTCTACTAATTTTGTTTTGAATAAATACCGGATATTTTTCGATTTGACTTAAATATGACATATTCGTAAATTGATGACTTCCAGAACTTTATTCACATCTTTGGCTTCAAACCGATTTGAATCTACCTGTGAATAATTAGTTTTCATTAAAACCAACCAAAATTTTACTGAAGGTCTAAAGTAAATGATACAATGGCTTAACACTTTGTGCAAGCGCTCCTTTCAGCATATTTTTGGGGTCATATGACCCATTGTGGCGTCTGATCGAGTTTCAATGACACTGTTTCGATTCCTCGTCATTTCATATCCCTTTGGAAACTATGACTTCTTCTATAAATGAATGGCGTTTTTTTCTCGAAACAAATTTTATATGGCAACATTTATTACAGTGCAACGTTTTCAAGAAAGAGCGCGCAATATGTATGTGAGAATGCTGAGAGAAGAACACGAAAACTTGACAGCCCTGGCGCAGGGCAGAATAACTGCAACATTATTTTGAGAAAAGAATAAGCTATTAGTTTTAAGAAGATATCACCGTTTCATTTTAGCTTAAAACTTAAAAAAATTAATTTGAAGTTTTTGGTACATTTAATTATACCTTTCATGAGCATGAAATGGTATTATAACTTTGGTCCGATGTTGGTAAGTACCAGAATAAGAAGAGATAGACCCATTAAAATGTACACTTAAATGATCAGAACGTCGAGATGAGTCGATTTAGCCATGTCCGTCTGTCCGTCTGTCTGTGTGTCTGTGTGTCTGTCTGTCTGTCTGTTTGTCCGTCTGTTTGTATGCAATCTAGTCTCTCAGTTTTCGAGATATCCGGATGAAATTCGGTAGGTGGGTGTATTTTTATAATTTATTAATCATTTGTCGGAACCGGAAGAATTGGACCACTTTAACATATAGCTCCCATACAACTGATTGTTCAGATATGAGATTTTTCAATATAACTTCTCCATTTATGGGGCTAGGAACATGAAATTTTGCAATACTTCCATCCATTATCAACAGAAAACTTAAAGTGAAAATTACAAAGATCGGGTCACTAACCTATAGCTCTCATACAACTGATTGTTCAGATATGAGTTTTTTCGTTATAACTCCTCCATCTAAGTAGCTAGGAACACGGAAATTTGGCACTGTTGTCACTCATTATCAAAAGCATACTTTCAGTGAAAATGACGACGATCGGGTCGCTATAACCTATAGCCTCCATACAACTGATTGTTCAGATATGAGTTTTTTCGTTATAACTCCTCCATCTAAGTAGCTAGGAACACGGAAATTTGGCACTGTTGTCACTCATTATCAAAAGCATACTTTCAGTGAAAATGACGACGATCGGGTCGCTATAACCTATAGCCTCCATACAACTAATTGTTCAGATATGAGATTTTTTGCGATAAATTCTCCATTTATGCAGCTAGGAACAGAATACTTATAGTGAAAATAACAAAGATCGGGTCACTATAACATATATCTCCCATACAACTGATAGCTCAGTTATGAGAATTTTCGTTATAACTCCTCCATTTATGAAGCTGGGAACATGACATTTCGCAATATTTCCGCCCGTTATCAAAAAAATACTTACAGTGAAAATGTCGCTATAACCTATAATCTCCATACAACTGATTGTTCAGATTCGAGATTCTTTGTTATAACTTCTCCATATATGCAGCTTCTCCANGTGTCTGTGTGTCTGTCTGTCTGTCTGTTTGTCCGTCTGTTTGTATGCAATCTAGTCTCTCAGTTTTCGAGATATCCGGATGAAATTCGGTAGGTGGGTGTATTTTTATAATTTATTAATCATTTGTCGGAACCGGAAGAATTGGACCACTTTAACATATAGCTCCCATACAACTGATTGTTCAGATATGAGATTTTTCAATATAACTTCTCCATTTATGGGGCTAGGAACATGAAATTTTGCAATACTTCCATCCATTATCAACAGAAAACTTAAAGTGAAAATTACAAAGATCGGGTCACTAACCTATAGCTCTCATACAACTGATTGTTCAGATATGAGTTTTTTCGTTATAACTCCTCCATCTAAGTAGCTAGGAACACGGAAATTTGGCACTGTTGTCACTCATTATCAAAAGCATACTTTCAGTGAAAATGACGACGATCGGGTCGCTATAACCTATAGCCTCCATACAACTAATTGTTCAGATATGAGATTTTTTGCGATAAATTCTCCATTTATGCAGCTAGGAACAGAATACTTATAGTGAAAATAACAAAGATCGGGTCACTATAACATATATCTCCCATACAACTGATAGCTCAGTTATGAGAATTTTCGTTATAACTCCTCCATTTATGAAGCTGGGAACATGACATTTCGCAATATTTCCGCCCGTTATCAAAAAAATACTTACAGTGAAAATGTCGCTATAACCTATAATCTCCATACAACTGATTGTTCAGATTCGAGATTCTTTGTTATAACTTCTCCATATATGCAGCTTCTCCATATAACAGCTAGAAATATGAAATTTCGCAATATTTTCACTAATTACCAATAGAAAGTTTACAGTAAAATTAACAAAGATCGGGCCACTATAACCTATTTATAGCCTCGATACAACTTATTGTTTAGATATGGGGTTTTACTGTAAAACTCCTTTATTTGTACAGCTAAAACCGATAAATTTCGTAAGCTATTTTATAAATAATAATACAAAGTCTACTGAGAAAATCTATGCTGTATAAGCTTTATCTCTTATACCACTGATTGTTCAGATACTAGTTATTACGATATATCTTCTTTATGTAGGAGTCTAAACCCATTAAATTGTATTACCGGTTTACATACCGATCACACAGCAGTAGAAATCACTTAGATTGGTTTTATATAAGGTATATCTTCCATACCTCTGATTGTTTAGATATGGTTTTTCATAAATATCTGTTAAAGTAAAATTTTCAGATGTTCATGAGAGGTATGAAGCCTTCGGCATAGCCGAAGACAGCGCTGCTCTTACTTGTTTTAATTTGAATTTTGATCTCGAAAATGTCGGATTTTCAACGAATTTGTTCAGCATTATTTTTTGAGCAGCCGCTTCCAACGCAAATAAAACTGTCCAATTAAAAGCCAGTACTATGAAACTTAAACCTCATAATGGTAGATCTATTTTTAACGGTCTGCATTGCAGCTTTTTAATACATTCTGTTCAGTGATCGGACTTCTACCACATTGTGGTAGATCTGCCACTTGTTTGAGCATCTACCACATCTACCACACACGATCGGAAATCTACCACATATTCGCGTTTTTGAGGACCTAGTTTTATTTTTGCTCGACATAATTTTCTTAATTTTAAGAGCAAAAATTGTCCAACACTAAACACTATATGGTAACAAGAATGATATAATACAAGATTCCGCATTCCCGACGGCGATGAAATTTCTCAAGTAAAGGTAAACAAAGCCGAATTGGAGGATAAAATAAACTGTAAAATAGTAAATTTTCTCAATAATAAAGTTTTCAACAGGAAACGTGGTTTCTTTGCGTTAAATTTTAAAACTTATGATTTATAAAAAAAAAATAGCGAGAATTAAAAAAACGGCGATTTTTGTGAAAGTATTAGCAAGTTTCAGTGCATATATAGTTTCTGAGGCGTTGTTTACATTTACTTGAGAATTGTCAAAATCGGTAAATCACAGTAGCGATTTCTGTAACGTGCCACATTTGTTCGCTACATCGTGATGTGATAGAATGAAACGCTGACAGCACGCCGCAAGGTTGCAAAAAAATGTATGTTCGAAAATATTTTGATATGGAAGGAACCGCTTTATACTGTCAAGGAAAAAATTGCCAAAATCCAATGCAATATTTAGCAATTCAATCTAGCACTTTGTTATACTAAAATTAATTTTTTTTAGAGTCTAATTAAAAAGTTTGCAATTTAGGTGAAACCTTACAGAATTTCTTTAATTTTTGTACAAAGTTTTATCCAAAGCCTGAGATCTACCACATTTTTTTAAATCTACAACATTTTTTCCAGATTCTGCCACACAGAATTATGTTTAAGTCCGATCACTGATTCTGTTTAGCTGAGGGAGAGCGGGAACCAGGTTTAGAGTTGTGGTCGAGTTAGAGCAGTGGAGGAGGTAGGGATTACCTTTGCGTGTGGTTATGTATCGAGCTCAACGAGCTCATATGGTATATAGGTGCACATCAAGCCAACCACGCACTCCATATGCCTGGTATGCGAGAGAGAGAGAGAGAGTGAGATATGCGGGCAGGCTGATGAAGCGGTAGCGCAAGATGTCACCCTTTTATAGGGCTGACAGACGTCTCGGTTTTCCCGGACATGTCCCGGTTTTAGACTATTTGTTCCGGTGTCCCGGTCCAACCTCAAAATGTCCCGGCTTTCGCTTAAGTGTCCTGGTTTTCTATTTGAATGCACAAATTTTAATAAAAGTTCAAAAATCACTACATTAAGGGGAAAACGCGTTGTAATATTCAGAAAAATGTTATGAATTCACTGAGGGAAATAACGCATAGTAAATATGAATAGTTTTTATTTTATTATCGTTTAAAAATGTTCGTATTTAAGAATAATACTTTCATAAAACGCACGCGTGGTATTCATTCAAAGTCAACATTTGAATGCACATTTACATGTCTGGCTGTAGCTGAGTTCGCGAAGATTCTTGTCACAATTTGCTAATGTACAGAGGGTCAGGGTTCAAATCCCATTACAGGCAGCATGGAATTTAAATATTTTTTTTAACTTAATTACGAAAAAGCAATCGGTAAGTGCAAAGCTCTCCATTTTAATATGGACTTATTTGAATTGAATATTTCTATACTAAATACTAAAGTTTTTATACCTAAATGTATTACGAGTTGGGTTGGTGCTCTTTCGTATGTGTAGAGTACTTATAAGTACAGTGCCGTACAAAATTATTGACTCTCTCTTTCATCGGGTCACAATTCCTAATCAGATCTTTTACAAAAATTTTGAAAATGTAGCTTTGGAGCCAATTAATAAAGTGCAAGTCTGAAGTTGCCAGCAAATTTCGTTGATTTTTAGCATTTATTTTTTTATGCTGGCAGTGTCTTCCATATAAAAAGAATTATCGAACATAGTTTGTATGAAAGGAACTCTCAGGAAAAACAAAACCAAAAATCAACTAAAATTTAATGGGCTGCAAAACTTAATTTTAAAAACTTTTATAAAAAGTTTGATTAGAATGTTGCAAATTTGTATGCAAATTTATTGAATTTTCGTCAGTTTAGCACAAAGTTTAGACATTTTTTTATGTTTTTTGATATATTTAGTGTAAACTGTATTTTTATAAAGAATAAAAAAATGTTCATGCATTGTGAAAAATACTCTGTGCTTTAGTTGTGATCAGTTGTTTTGTTTTGTTGGCGTACGATGTAGTGATCCCATGATCTCATGTTTTTATGTTTTTGTTTTTGTCTGTCAAAATTAAATTAGACTACCTCCTTTTGCACGTCGCGAGAGACGTCCAGGTTTGGCAACAGAGACATCTGGCAGCCCTACCCTTTTACCATGTATTAATTGGGGGACTCAATTGGAGGAGTCATGCTCTAGCTGCCGTAGGCTGCTGTGCAATGAGCTGCGATTTATTCAGGGATGCATTCATGCAGAGCCCAGTGTGGTTTGTAAGCCGTAGCTTACTACCACAAATTACTCCGGAAGTGGAGTGGGAGCGATGCTTAAAGCGCTGTGTGATAGCCAAGTTGGTTGAGCGTTGACCATGGGGTGAGGGAGGTGTCAAGCATAGGAGCGTTGACCCTTGTGATGAGTCAAGCTCGGAACACTTTGACGACAGCAAGCGACAAGCAGCATCTGTCAAATTTTAAATACACACGTTCTTACGGACACAATTATTTTGACGACAGCACGACATCTTGGCTGCAGGACTGCAATTGTCGACGTCGCCAAATTAAATCTATTTCTAATTTTGCCGGCGACAATGAGTAGATGTAGTGCTGCAAAATTAAATTGTCGCAAAATTAATCACATATTCTTGATTGTTCATGTTTTTCTTATTTACTTAAATAAAAATACACAATTTGTGAAATAAATATACCAAAATGTCAAACTTTAAAATCAGCTGTTTGCTATGTCGCTGAGGTCTTCAAAATGTTTAAGAAGCTGGCTTCAAGGCGACATTTGTCGACAAAATGATGTCGCTGTCGTTACGTCGTGAAGTTGCAGTCGTCAAAGTGTTCCGAGCTTGAAGCTGGGGTTGACCATCGTGATGCGCCAAGCTGAATTGGCGTTGACCATGGCTGAAATCGCCAGTGACTTATCACTTCACTAAGTTCAGCGAAGAGATACTTGAGAATTGCATAAAAAATGCATACCCAATTAAGAACGAGCGAATTACTTTTAAACACAAGTGGGTGTGTTTGTTCGCTGCACTTGGTTTTATGCGGGAATGCAATATAAATGCGTTTGGGTGTTCGCTGTTCTTTGTTTATGCGGGAAATACATAAGTCGCTTAAACACATTCCAACAATTGATGTACAGGAATTGCTGGAACTCGTACCGATTTTAAGTTATTCACGCTTTCCTCTTGACGCCCAATGTATTTTGAATAGAAAACGATGAAATGAGTGTCGCAAGCGTGCTAGACTCGCTGTCAATCGATACTTATTGAAAAACCTCAACGGTTTCCTTACAAACTACATTGGGCGTCAAGATAAAAGCGTGAATAACTTTCGTCTCGATGCATTGCGGCAATTTTTTTCTGCAAATAATTACTAATAGAACGTACAACATATTTATCCCAAAACGCAATTTTAAAGCCATTGAGATGTTAGTAATATTTAAAAAAATTTTAATAACTTTTATTAAAAAGAAATTATGGCCAAATAAAAAATAAAAATGGGAAGCAACACCATCATTCTCAACTGTTTAAAATATGAGCAGAATTGGTATTACCAATCGCGAGAAAACAATTAAAATCTAAACAATTTCGAAAAATGTTAATAGCTATAACTTCCAAAATAATTCGAATTTCGGAAAAATTGTGAAGCTTGTATTTTTTCTTTTATCGTTGTGAAGCATAAACAGATAATTGCACAAAAAGAGCTCGACCCTCGAAAAAATAGTGGCCCACGCCAAGATCGATCTATCTCGGCAGCCAGTTCGAAAACGCCCTATCTCAAAAAACTTTTCAAGAACGTCCTATTTCAGAATTTTATTGAAAAACACCTTATCTTAGAATTCGGTCCAAAAACGCCCTATCTCACTTCAAAATGTATTGAAAATTTCACTCAGCAGTCGATATTTAATTAAAACTATAGTTTAAACCTATTTTGGTACATGTTTTGCATTTCGGTACACGTTTTGGTAAACAAAAAAATTAGTAAGTGGCCGCCGCGCCGTTACGTTACGTTACGTGTTGTCTTTTATTTATTTACATATGTATGTGTGTACTCTATAAATATTGGGCGCGGTTAACATTTCGAAAATTATTAGAAAACAAATATGTATTTTATTTATGTATAAATGTGGAATAGGTTAGTATTCGGTTCGAGAACTAGGCCAGTCTCCAGTAAACCGAAACCTTCGTTATCCAATGTATTTTTCCTTCGTTATGAATTTGAAATCCAGCGCATTATCGAATTGAAATTATAATGAGATATCTCCTATATTTCCCTTCGAGAATGAGCTGGATTTCACTTCCTCTCTTGTTACTATAGTTTTCCTTTTTTCGAATATTATAACCGTTATAAACCTTGGAAAACTAAGGTTGGTTATGAGTTCGTTCTTAGTTTAATATGCATATTTGATATCGAATATCATTTTCGAACGTTCGCCGCAATGTTTATTGGGTACGTACATACACATTTTTTGTTTCTTTCGTTTGAGTGAAAACCAATATTAACCAACGTTAATGCAACGATAAAATTTTTTTTAAACACTAACAAACGTCAAATTTCCTAAAGCTGGCTCTCAGCGGTCGTACCTTATAAATATTTTTATCATGGTTTTACCTGACTACATATATGAGAACTTGTATCTGAACAATCAGTCATATAGCTTATACAGCACCGATTTTAAGGTTTTCTCAGTAGACTTTGTATGATTAATTAGAAAATAGCTTCCCAAATTTCTCAGCTTTAGCCAAATGTAAAAGTTTTTAAGTTAAGTATCTCTCTGGACAATAGGTTGTATGGAGACCATTAGCGCACACAAGGGGTGGGTTTTGGGGTTCAAACCCCCCCTAAAGCTAATAACCTCAAATACAAACTGTATCTTAAAGCTAAGAATCCAGCTCTCAAGGAAATTATAAGAAATATTTATTATAATTTCTGTTGCTTGAAAAAGCGCTTTGCTTTTGCTGTAAATTTTCATGAGGAAATAAATATACGAGCATTTTTTTCTTGAGAGCTGCAAACTGATTTATGAAAATTTGGTAGAAGAAAATTTCTTTTCCATTTCTCGTCCGTCGTTTTATATGAATTTTTCGTTTTTCTTGAGAGTTCAGTTAATTTTTTCGGAACTCGAAATATTAAAAAAATTTAGCAATCGTGAAAAATCACCATCTATCGAAAACCAGAAACCAGAAATCGAAAAAATGAACATAAAAGTGCAAAAATTCATGGAATCAATAAATTTATTTTTACTGACTCTTTTTTAAAATTTTTTATTAGGTACTTTTGAAAGTTGAGCGCATCTTGAGTTTATAGAACTTTTTATTAAACAAGTAGTTTTTAAGGAAAGAACACAACCGACTTCAATTCTCATATACAAATTTAGGGGTACCGTTAATTTCTTCATGATCCAATCATCGGATCTCTAAACCAAATTACGGGACGACCCTACAGGTACCATCTTTCCAATAAAAAAAGGATTATTGAAATCGGTTCACGTGGTAAAAAAGTTATGTATTCCGGCGAATTGATAACCTCCCCTTTTTTGAAGTCGGTTAAAAGTGTTTGAGTTCTGTTAATCTTATGTAAATAAAGTGCAGTTTATGAATTTTAAAACGTTTATTTATTTATTACATACTGTACATAAAACTTGCATAAATGTATTTTAAAGAGCGTATTATCAAGCAAATTTTCAGTATTTTCCGGTGATATATCTTCAGAAATATAAAACCCCCCCTAAAATATATTCCTGGGTGCGCCCCTGATGGAGGCTATATGTTATAGTGACCTGATCTTTGTAATTTTCCCTGTAAGCTTTCTGTTGATAACGAATGAAAATAGTGCAAAATTGTATGTTCCTAACTTCATAAATGAAGGAGTTTCAACATAAAATCTCATATCTGTTGTACGGGAGCTATGTATATGTTACAGTGCTCAGATTTTTCCGGTTCCGACAAATGATTAATACTTTATAATATTAAATATGTAGAAACCTGAGGGATTAGATTGCGTTAAAACACACAGACAGACAGACTGGCATAGCTAAATCGGCCCAGCTCGCCGCTCTGATCATTTAAAAATATGTTTTCATGGCTCTATCTATTCTTCTTGTGGTACTTACAAACATCGGACAAAGTTATTATACCATTTCATTTTCATGAACAGGATAATTACCGAGGTATTATAAAAAATCCTTTGTTTTATGATGAGGTTCAGTGGAATAAAATAATTTTAATTTCACTTTGTAAGGGCAATTTTTATTTTCCCGATAAAAAAACAGGTTGCAATGAACATTCGCGACTTTCTTATCGATCAGTGTGGTCTTCTTACCCTGAGGCAGTGGCGGATACTGGGGAGGGGCGATGGTGCGATCGATTTTACCATTTGTCTTAATATTTTTTAACTTTAATTATTTGTTTATAAAAATATAGCATTCTTTAACAAAAAGCATGAATCTTTGTGCAACGTTTGAAAAATTTCGAACTTTTTATTTTGATTTTTTAGAAATATTTTAAGTATGCAGTTTTGTAGCCCATTCAATTTCACTACAATAAAGTGCAAGTTTAAAGTAACTGGGACTTACCGTTGATTTTTGGATTTTTTTTTTTGTGTAGACGATGTTAGTCATTTTCATTGTCATACGAAGCATTTTCGATGGTTTTTTGCATGCAGAAAATGAACGACACCTTCAACAAAAAATGTTCTCAAAAATCAATGGTAATTCCGAGTGACTTTGTTATAGTAAAATTGAATGGATTTGTAGCCCATACTCAAATATGGAAATTTTTAGGAGAGTTCTGATTCTTTCTTTTTAAATTTTGCACAAAGAATGAAACTTGGATTTAAATATATGGGTTTTGTTAAAAAATATACTATCTATATTTTTATAAACAAATAATTAAAATTAAAAAATATTAAGATAAGTGGTGATATCTTGCCATTATGTGAGTGTCGTTATGTTATGATAAGCACTATATCGATGGCTGAGTGGAAGATCGACCTATCTCGGCAACCAGTCCGAAAACACCCCATCTCAGAAAACTTCTCAAAAACGCTCTACTTCAGAATTTGATTGAAGAATTTTAATAAAAAAAAAACCCCTATCTTAGAACTCGGTTCAAAAACGCCCTATCCCAAACGAAAATACATTAATCTGAGATAGGGCGTTTTTGAATAAGTTCTAAAATTCGGCGTTCTTCAACCAAATTCTGAGATAGGGCGTTTTCGAACTGGCTGCCGATATATGTCGACCTTCCACTCAGCCATCGATATGTATGTCGAATCGAACTTTCTGACACTGCCTTTTGTCTATTTCCGCGGTGAACGTAGAAAATTTCACTTTCAACTGTGTAACCTGAAATTTGTATGCGCATAAAATTTTTATTTTTTAAATATACCAAAAATTAAAAACAAATTAGCCATAATTGTCTAATGTACTAATATTAACGCTCATTTTATATCATTGCCACGTTAGTTACCGATATAGCTAATGATCGTGCATCTAACAATAAAGATATATGTACCGATATTTCATAATATTTTGCTTGATATCCAAGAAAGATTGCCAAAAGAGACCTTAAACTTTTTTTGTTTGAACTTATTACTTCCATCTAAAATTTGGAAATATAATACGCTTAATGAAAAAACAGTGCTTGCGAACGCGTAAAGTCGCTTGAAAAACGATAAGAATTTTTTTTAGAAAAACACGCTATCAATTTGATCAATTTGGAAGGAGAGTATAAAGTGTGGTCAGAACAATGGACAAATGGTTTCCATGCAAAACACATTGGGTATAAAGAGAAAAGCGTGAATAACTTTCGTCTCGATGCATTCCGGAAACATTTTTTGTCTGCAGATAATTACTAATAGAACGTAAAAAATAAAAATGGGAAGAAAACATCATCATTCTTAACTGTTTAAAAAATAATTAAAATCGGTATTACCAATCGCGAGAAAACAAATAAAATAGCTATAACTTCCAAGATAATTCGAATTTCGATAAATTATGAAACTTGTTTTTTTCTTTTATCCTTGTGAAGTATAAACAGATAATTGTACAAAAAAGCCCGACCTTGGAAAAATGGTGGCCCACTTCACAAATTTTTACGCTGCTGTGTTCAGCTTTTTCCTCTGAGGGGCTATGGTTGCCACCCACGGAGGAACGCTCTGTACAAACTAATGGAATTTTTGCTCATCTGGAAAATGTGAAAAAGATAAGGAAATAAAGGACATGAAAAATAGTTTAAAGTTCATACGAATTTAATGAACTGGGACTGAATAACGTAGTGAGAGGGAAGACTAGCATTTTTGCATGTGCATATGTATTTAACTAAAAATATAATATTTATTGTACCAAAATGTAGTGGGTAGGCACTGTGGCCAATGGTAACAAACTAATACCACCTCCACAAAAAACACCGAAAGCAGTGCCCGGAGGATGCATCACTGGCTAACCAGAATGTAGTACCACAGCCACAAGCTATTTCGCTAGCTACATCAGCAATACTATACCACAACCACAGCTACATATTGTGGGCTTAGAGCATTTAGAATATTTTAACTTTTGACAGCTCTTGCTACATGCCACAGTCTCATCATCCTGGTTAGCCAGTCAGACTAGGCCGATCATACTTTCAACTGCCATCAAATTATAGATTAAAAAAGTTTTATTACATGACAGTTGAGAAGTGCGTGTGCAAAAATTTCATAAATATAATGATATCAAAATAAAAATCAGATATCAATCAATAGTTTGCATATTTATATGCGACTATTTTTTCCGATTTCTTCTTTTTTAACTTTTTTATTCCGGAATTCTTGTCATTCGCAAAACACCGAGCGGTTTGTATAAATCGTGACTCAGTCCAGTGTCTCAGTCATTAAAAAATCGTCTTAGTTATCTCTCCATTAAAATAGAATCACGCAAATGTTACAAAAGGCTCAATTCTTGATAAGATTGCGTGTAATTAAATAAAAGAAGACGACATATTACGTCATTGTTCAAAACAAGTGTGATTTCAAGTTTTTATTAATTTTTTATTTTTTTATTTAGGTTGTAATTATGAGGTAATAATGAGGATTAAAAACAATCTAAGTATGAAAGGGAGAGCTAAGATGAACGATGGCGAGATGTGAATGAGTTGATTTGGAAATAAATAAAAAGTGTGAGAAAACACCTTCCCAATGACATTACCCAAGCCTAAATCGGTAAATTTTGGCCGGGTTATTTAAGTTATTTTTAAAGCAGTTTTTTGAAAAAGTTCAAAAGCGGCATCAAAACTAAAATTATTATGATTCCCATGATACAAAATAAAGAAGGTAGTTTTAATTTTTTTGACATAAACTGTGCTTACTGACTTTTCCACTTTTCGTAAATTGTTGAAGAAGCACTGCCACCTAATCAAATAATTATTTTGGAAATTTTAATATTTTTTTAAGGAATTTTTATTTTATTAAAAAGTAAGTTGTAACACACGAGGTAAATACAGGGTGTCCCAGAATTAACCTGCTAAACTTGAGGAGAAGGTAGGTGGGGGGGTGAGCTCCCTGATAAGCAAAAATTTTTCAGGTAAAAGTGTCATCGTTTTTGAAATATTAAAATATTTTTGAATTAAAAAAAATCGTGCATTATCATGTATTTTTTTTTTTAACTTTATCTACAAACAAGGCTATACTTAGTAAATTTTTTATGTAAAATACTTCCAGATAGTTGCTTCTCCATATTCAAATGCAATGTAGTAAAAATATATTAAGGAACCATTATAAAATTAGGACTATTTTGGGATTTTCAACTTTTTGATATTTTGTTCCCCAACTTTGACTATCTCTGGTGAAAAAAATGTACTGAGCTATAACTTTACATTACATAAAAAAATTGCTAATTTAATTAAGATTTCAGAAAGGTGCCACTCTTATTGTTTCGAATCGAAAAAAAAGTTATAACGGCTTTTGTGGGTAAAGGCCTGAGACACGCTAGAATGTATTTAATAGATTTAAATTTAAGTAGGTCTTGTTACCGACCAATGACATGCTAAATAGTACAAAGGTACATTATTACCTGCTCCTGACATTATTTTATGTTACTTACCGGGATTCGGACTAGAGTCAATAACAAGGGCTATATCTATCAATATTGTTTGTGAAGGATGGGTTCACGTAAAATAAAACATACATGAGTTGTTCGCAGAATAATTTATTCATTTATTGATAAAATATGCTCAAATTGGCGACCTTCTACTCTAATATATTAAGAAAAGACGCTTTTAGAGATCTTTAACTCAATTGGGCTATCTCAGCAGCAGCTCCATTTATTTGTTCCCGCAAATGCTCTTCGTTTTGAATTATTTTTGAATAAATTTTGTCCTTGAGACAGCCCCAGTAGAAAAAATCAAATGGATTCAGGTCTGGCGATCGAGCAGGCCACGTGATTGGCCCGTATCGTCCAATCCATCGGCGAGGATAAGTTTCGTCTAAATGAGCTCTTACTTCACGCTCGTAGTGAGCAGGGCACCCGTCATTTTGCAGCCATACTCTTCGCCGCAGGTTTAAGGGTACATCTTCTAAAATAGTTGGAAGCCGTTCCTGAAGGAACTCTAAATAACTGAGAGAGTTGGGCGTTGGCGGCAGTTCCACAGGTCCCAATATCTGACAATTAAAATTACCGCACCATAAATTTATTTTGTACCGGTACTGCGAACGATCTTCTCTCATTTGGTGAGAATTGTCTATCTGCAAATGTGAAGGTTATGTAAATTAAAATAACCATCACGTTTGCATGATGATTCATCGCTCCAAATTATAATTTTTTTTTTAAGTTGGAGTCTGATTCATGCATTCGCAACATTTCACGGCAAAAATTTAACCCTCGTCAGGTAATCTCATTCTTGTAGAGCCTGAACACGTTGAATGTGGTAGGGATGAAATCGATGGTCTTTTAAAGCTTTGTGAACTGTAGTTTTTGGTATTCCCGTCCGTCTTTCCGTCATTCTCACTGAAGTCGATGGACCTAGTTCCATTTCCTCTAACACAACTTCAACATCTACCGTTGTAGGACGTCCTGTTTCGCCGCGACGCCTTCCAGGTATGCGACCTTAGAAAAGTTAAAAATGATAGTTAAAAGAAGAATGGCTTCAAACAAGAAAGGTGTAAAAATTACTTACCTTCAGATATTTCTCTATGGGAGCGGGGGAATACTTCACGACCCAGATGTCGACGATTTGGGTATCGCTCTGCATAGAGTCTTTGAGCAGCTCTGGCTTTACAGCAAGCTTCACCGTAAATTAGGTGAATATTCGTATATTCATGCGACGTATACTGCGTGTTCTCTGTCATAGTATTAATAACACAATGTTCGAAGGGTCCAATTTCACAAAATCCNCAATGTTCGAAGGATCCAATTCCACAAAATCAACTTTCATTATTTCCGGTAAGTCACATAAAATAATGTCAGGAGCAGGTAATAATGTACCTTTGTACTATTTAGNAGCGGGGGAATACTTCACGACCCAGATGTCGACGATTTGGGTATCGCTCTGCATAGAGTCTTTGAGCAGCTCTGGCATTACAGCAAGCTTCACCGTAAATTAGGTGAATATCCGCATATTCATGCGACGTATACTGCGTGTTCTCTGTCATAGTANAATAATGTCAGGAGCAGGTAATAATGTACCTTTGTACTATTTAGCATGTCATTGGTCGGTAACAAGAGCAACTTAAATTTAAATCTATTAAATACATTCTAGCGTGTCTCAGTCCTTTACCCACAAAAGCGGTTATAACTTTTCTTTTCTATTCGAAACAGTAAGAGTGGCACCTTTCAGAAATTTTTATTAAATTAGCAATTTTTTTTGTGTAATGTAAAGTTATAGCTCAGTACATTTTTTTTCACCCGAGATAGTCAAAATTGGGGAAGAAAATATCAAAAAGTTAAAAATCGCAATATAGTCCTAATTTTATAATGGTTCCTTAATATATTTTAACTACATTGAATTTGAGTATGGAGAAGCAACTATCTAAAAGTCTTTTACATAAAAAATTTACTAAGTATAGCCTTGTTTGTAGATGCAGTTAAAGAAAATACATGAAAAGGCACGATTTTTCTTTAATTCAAATAAATTTAAACATTTCAAAAACGGTGACTCTTTTACCTGAAAAATTTTTGCTTATCAGGGAGCTCACCATCCCACCTGCCTTCTCCTCAAGGTTGGCAGGTTACTTCTGGGACACCCTGTATACTTACATGATTGTTCGTATAAAAATAGCTGCGTGTTGATTTAAATTGCTATAAATGTAAGGTACACCAGAAATGTAGCATTATCTTTTACATGATATATTATATGCAGTTAGTCCTTTAAGAAAGTAAGTAAGATGTTGCTTTATTTCGGATTCTAGGGAAGCATGCGCTCTCTCGCGTTTCGCTCTAATTGGGCGCATCCGTTCCTCCAGTTGAAATCTTTCGCGGGAAAGTGCTCGGACCAAACAAAGCATACTTTTGGTAACGCATTTTCAGTTACCATGCACGCGGATATCCACTTTTCCCGCATATGTGGTACCGCCGGGAGTCGAAAAAACTGTGTGTTAGTTTTTTCGCAATTTCTTCTGTTATTTTTGCAGCTCCTAAATATGCAGCTCATCTTACTAAAAAACAATAAAAACAAGTAAGAAAGTCTAAGTTCGGGCGGAGCCGAACATTAAATACCCGGCGCAAGTAACGGGTGATTTTTTTGAGGTTAGGATTTTCATGCATTAGTATTTGACAGATCACGTGGGATTTCAGACATGGTGTCAAAGAGAAAGAT
>NW_016157110.1:313325-344490 GCF_001687245.7 Rhagoletis zephyria
GACGGACAGACAGTCACCGCTTAATCGATTTCTCTTTTCATTCTGATCATTTATGTATACATTTGTCTATATCTATCTCGATTCGTTTTGCCTGTTACAAACAACCGTTATGTGAACAAAGTTATAATACCCTTGTGCACAAGTGCGCTCGGGTATAAAAATTAACAACAGTAAATGCATATTATATGTGAATACCATGTAATATTTCCATTAACTTCCGTTTTATACTCACTATCGCTAAAAGCTTTAATTTCTTTTAAATAATTATATTTTTTTTTTTGAAGTAGGTAATCAATCACTTCTTTTGTCAATGAATATGGTAGCTCGATTTCAAAAGAAAATGCCAAAAGCACAGTTTACGTCAAATGGGAGCAATGGCGGCTAAGAAGAAGTGAAACTACCTTTAAATATTTGTATCATGATGATTCCCTTTAAAAAAATTTGAAGATTTCTATACTTTTATAATTTTATTTTTTAAACTTAAACGGTTCTATCAACTGACCAAATCTATTTCAAAAAATACTTTAAAAACCAATTTTTATTTATAAACAACTCACACAAATGATAATATTTTTCCGAAATATTTTAGCGAAAGACTTAAAATATAATAACTTTTATAATTCCGATGGAAAAACAGTATTGAATTTGTTTTTTTTTTAGTGGAGAGTGAAGCAGATGTGCTCGAGCGGTTATGCTAGTCATTGAATGAAACAGGTCTGATGTGTAAAAATTAGACCAGCAATAAATTTAATAAAGTTTAACGAAGCATTATGTATGTACACATATACTCGATGAGACATAAGTTGGCATTGCACATATGTACATTAGGGTGGCCCCTAGTTATATGGATAAGAATAAAAGTGTTTATATTCTCGGTCTCCCTCACTAGAAATGTGAGAGTAGCCTAAGGATTAAAGTATGCAAAGTTTTATATCAATCAAAGGAGATATAAAGATGGTTCAAAGCGCTTAAAGTTTTCCATGTATTTTATATGAGAAAAAAACTATTTTTCGTAGAAATTGTCTAGAATCCTTGAATATCAATATTTTTCAAACGGCTAACTCAATTTCTCTTAAGAAGACTTCAAAAAATATTACCCAATTGGTTATTTAAAATTTGTTTATTATTAACGATTTTTTCTGGGTTCCCCCATTGCATTTTTTCGGGTTTTGGGAGACCCATAGAAAATTTTTAATATTAATAAATTATTAAATAAACCAAGGATGCATTGTAACGTTAATTTTAGCGTTTACCAAAAAAAGCGATCGTTTCTGTTGAAACGATTCAGTTTTTTTTCGTTTAGGTAATTACCACAATAATTCTATTTTGGGTTTTAACGAAAAGAAATTCAATCATTAATGCTGAAGTTGTAGCATACATTTTATCGTATAAAAAACAGTTATAAGCATTGTATATAGTTTTGATATTAATTCAATTTATATCAAACATTTTGATGTATAAAACAACAAATTCAGACATTTTATGCGTTTAAATAAAAGTTAGGTTGTTCACACTTGCTTGGTTATCAGGTTATCTGGTTATGTGGATATATTTTTTATTCAGTTTTCTACAATAAAATATACTACAGAATAATAACTTTTAACCAGATAACCTTATAACCAAGCAAGTGTGAACAACCTAAGTATCAAAAATATTGTACACAAAACGTTTGTAAAAAAACGTACCGAGTATATATATCTTTGAGATCAATTCAATTCAATTCATTTCAAACGTTTTTTTTCTTCGACAATACAATATTAACCATTTTATTCGTTTAAAAACAAAAAGGTTGTATATCCTCTATTATATCAAAAACAAAAAGTTTTTATATCCCCTAATTGTATACAAAACGTTTGTAAAAAAATCATACATCTTTGAGATCTCTTTTTGCTGACCACACGTAATGTGCATCAGCCTTTTGTACTAGTTCTTTACAGTGCATAATTTTATTTATTGTACTGATGTTAAGTTTATTTCTGAGTTTGGTTTTTGGCGCAGGCGAGTTTTCATCACTACGAGAATTTTCAGTATTTGTTAATTGACAAATATGTACATGCCTACTTAGTCGCAATTTTTTACCTGAACAAGTCGTCGTAATTATTGTCCACACTTACTTCGGACGGTTCAGAGGCTTTATAGATATACCTGCAAATAAACAACGATTAAAAAGTTACTACTTTAAAGCAAAATTAACTTACTTGTCCATCACTAATCTTTTCGCTTGTTTGTTAAATTCAATTGAAGAAAGGCGCGCAAATGCCAAGTTTTTGACATTTAACATCTTTCTTTCACTCTTTCTCTTGTAATTATTTCCTTTGCTTGCTATGAATGCAGGGTTATTCATGGATATTTCTAGAGTTACTATAAATAGTAGATAGCACTGGCAGTATGCAATCTTAAGCAAACAAATTTATTGCTCAATTTGGTTGCAATTTCACTTTTGCCTACCAAAAGCTTCATCCTACCAATTGGTCCAATTGGACCAAAACGGCAACGCTGCATAGAAGTACTTGGAAGTGCATAGAAGTACTTGGAAGTAGCATCGAAAGAAAGTATCGATACCTACAAAGTATCGGGCTAAAAGTATCGATACCTACTTATATCGATATTTGTACCTATATAAGAATTGAAATATGTTTATGTTTGTTTGTATTAAAAAACGCTATCACGTATGTATGTGCCAAATTAATTTATGTGACTATCATTATTGATTTTAGATGAATCTTTTAGATTTTTTAAAGAAAAACTTCCAAGTTTTAAAACAAGTTTTGCTAGGATGGACCCTCAAAAAACAAGAAAAAGTATAAAGTCCATTAAGTTGTTTTTAAAAAGTATACAGAATTTGCTTCTTTTTATGTACGTATTTTATTTGTTTGTATTTATTTCATACAAATTAATTAATTAATAAAAAAATATCTGTATTATAACACTGTTCAAAAGCATTTTTGCAGAGTAACAGTGCTATATTTCTGGAAGAAGTTATCATGTTTATCATTTTTAATGAGACGATAATAGGTCTTTCTTTGCACAAAGCAACCTTTCCTTCTACATCAAAGCTCTATGTGGCTGTTCTAGAATTTGTAAGATTCTTGATGTGGTTATTGTGGCCCCCCAGCTTTTGAAAATAATCTCTCGCATGGTACGGAAGTCGCAACTATATGTAGATACATGCGCGCCTATTTGTATAACATTGGATAGGTTGATTTTAAATCCTCCTATTCCTCTAACGCAGTGATTCCCAAAGTGTTCCAGGTGGACCCCCAGGGGTCCACGGTGACGTGAACAAAATATGGGGGTCCATGAATTGTAAATGGGGGTCCACGAAAATTTATCTGGTTTCGATGTAAAGAACCAAAATGGTTGCTTGATAGCCTTTTATTTAACTTTAATTTTTTTGAATGGTGTATAGTGCTCTTGACTCACTGTTGCACTTACCGGCACTTTGTGTTTTCATACGTGGGGAAGCCTTAAAGGCCACCTGCAGACTAAAAAGAACCGGATGCTGGTATGAAAATGAGTGGGCGCGGCGAAAATTGCTGGCGGCAGAGATTTAAGCATTTGTGTATTTTCAATGCTACAGGATAGTACGCCACCATTACCTTTGTTGAAGAGATTCTATAATGTTGAGTTCCCTGAGACTGAATTCTGGTTTGATTCCATCGCTCAGACCAGACTCACATATTGTCGAATCCTCACTGATGGCTCAAAAACTGACTCTGGGTCATGATCTGGGGTCTTTTTTGAGGTTAATGGAGATAAGCTTCACTTTTCGGTCTTCCAGGCTGAGGTAATTGTAATACTCAAAGCCATGGACTACGTGGTGGAACATAGGTGGAGGAGAAGGAGTTTACGTGACAACCAAGCTGCACTTAATGCATTGACCAGCCCTCTATTTAAGTACTTCCAAACTAGTTCGGCAATGCAAGGCTCGACTAAAATATGATGGTGAACATAACGAGGTTGTTTTACTCTGGGTACCAGGTCACTCTGGAGTACCTCGTTATGAGACATCTGATCACTTGGCCAGAGTTTGCTCAGACCAGGCATTCCTCGGTCCGCAACCAGTTTTAGCACTCCCACCTTCGGCAATCGAAGCCACCATCAGAAACTGGGTGAATACTTCGCTCAGAAATGACTGAGAGGCATCGAGGTGGGCAAAACTCATGTTGCCTTCAATCTCACAAGGTCTATCTGATTTTTTGCTCTCAATGAGCAGATGACACTACAGACAACTTGGTGGACTGCTGACTGGTCACTGTGATAGGCGTAAACGACAAGTCCATTTGCCCATCTTGCCTTGAAGATGATGAGACGGTGGAACACTTTTTGTGCTTCTTGCTTGCTTGGTTATTTGTCATCGATTTTTTAAACTCGCTCTTTTCTCCATTGTCAGTTTCTTAACTAAAAGTTTGGCGTAAAAAGCTTAGCCGTTTTGATGTTTTAAGTTTTGTGTTTCAAAAAACGTGAAAAAATATTTTTCGCCTCATTTTAAAACTCGGAGCGTTAATAATAAAAATGATGCCATTAACACAAATAAACTATTTTACATATACTCCACGTGCAAAGTCATTAGTGAGCGGAACATTTGATGAGTTTATGGTGAAGATAATATAAATATAGCTAGCGCTTGCAGTGCTCTTAAAAAATATAACTCTTCCGAGCGAGAAAGTATTTTGATGTATTTACGAGCTCTATTTTTCAAAACTTACAAGTGTGTAATCACAATCTTTTTATAAATAGAAAATATTTTAAAATATTTATTGAGCCTTGTACCACGATTGTTTGTTAGGAAAAGTTGAGAAAGCGACATAGTCTAAGCGGTAGAAGTTATAATAAACAATACCACGATTGTTCAATAAAATATTACAAATAAAATGTTAATAAGCCACAATAACATTGACAAATAGAAAATATTTTACTTTTATTTTGGCCACTCTGATTTTAGTTTTTGAATTCACCCGCGATCTAATTTTCACATTTTCACATTTAATTTCTTACGAGCTTTGGGAATATTTAAAAATTTATCAGCAGGGGGCCCACCGAAACCAAACAATTTTTGAAAGGGGTCTACAAGATCAGACGGGGTTTAATAAATAAAGCTACAACTCATCACCTTTTGTAGAGCGTTTTCGTTTTTGTCCAATCGCAAGCTTTTTATGTTGGTACCAAAAGTCAAAATCTTCTTTAACAACGTCTTCTTCGGAGCTGGTATTAGTGTATTTTTGAATAAGACTTTTTAGTTTAAAAATTGTCCGACCGCAGGCGTTCGCATCCTGCAGCGATGATGGAGGATAGTTCCTAAAGCTGCGTAGGTGTTGTATTCAATGAGACCAAATCTTATACTACACTCCGCCAGGAGTTTCGTTTGTAGTTGGGTGACACAATCAAGAGTTGTAGAAAATTTACTCACTTGAGATGTTAGGCAGTTAACCATAGGTATGATCCTGGAAAGTGTGACATAATTCTGTCCTGAAGATTCTTTGGTTACGAACTCGAAAGGCTTCAGTAGCTGAACTATTTGCTTCAGTATTTCTATTTCATTTTTTGCTATGATTTCAGGACTGTCTGTTGCATCTAGTATAAGTTGAGACGAAATTTTGGACATATCCAAAAATCTTTCCAGCATGTAAAAGAGTGAATTCCAGCGCGTTCTGACTCTTGCTCGATCCAATTTGCAGGTTCATTCGCTACGAAAGAAATAGAACGCGCGCCCTTTTTTTTAAAATTGTCAAAATTGGCGTCACCCCGACCTTGGCACCTTCTTGCGGTTTTCATTGGCAACTAAACTATTCACAAAGAAATTAGATTAAAAAAAAAAAGTCCGGGAATAAAACTGTCAATGAATTGGGGTTTCGATACAAGTACTTTTTTCCGATACCTACTCAGTACTCGGTTCTAAAGTATCGAGTACAAAATTACTTGGTATCGGACGAAAAGTATCGATTATGTACTTGTATTTACTAGTATCGTTTCATCTCTAATTTTTGCTCATCAACAAAACGAAATCGATTCATATAGTTTGTTGAGCATCTCTGAAATAAACGATTGAGTGTTTTTTTCTGAAAGTCTCCTGAAGAGAAAAAGAGTCTGTCGAGTGAAAAATATTGAATATTAAAACTTTGAGCGCTTTGAGCCACCTCTAAATCTATTTTGATTGATCTAAAATTTTGCATAGTTTAGTCTATAGGATGTTCACTAGGGAGGTCCAAAAATGCATGTGAAAAAGTAAAGTCGGAATTTTTATGCTCTCACCCCTTGTTCTATACCGAAAAAATTATACCCTTATTTTTTTATTTTGAAATCAAACAAGTAAGAAAGTCTAAGTTCGGGCGGAGCCGAACATTAAATACCCGGCGCAGATATTAAATATATGTTTTTTCACCTTTCCGAAACCTACCGCTAGATGGTAAGCCGGGGTGTATCACTTTTGAGTAAATTAGCAGCCTTCAATTTCGAAATATTGAAATTTCAAGCATTTCTGAAATTTACCGTTATATGAAAAGCGGCCGTAATTTTAGTCCGATTTCAATAATTTTCAATCCTTTGCTTTCATGTGGTAAGCACAATAACCACACCGAGTTTGGTACAAATTGGTAGAACCGTTACCGATATACATATATGTGATCATAAGTGGGCGGTGCCCCGCCCATTTTTCAAAATTTTACCATAAACGTATTTCTTAGCAACGAATTGTTGCAGGCATCAATTTTGAATAAATTAACTTCAATATTTACTTATTTGTCGAAGATTTTGTATTTCTCTAAATTACCGTCATATGGGATATGGGCGTGGTTATCGTCCAATTTTAAAAATTTTCGGCGATTTTGTATGCTGTACCAAGGCTAACAACTGTGCCAAGCTTGGAAGAAATTGGTGGAGTGGTTCCTAAGATATACACATGTAACGATAAGTGGGCGTGGCTACGCCCATTTTCCAAAAATTTATAATATTCTTATTTTTCGTCTAAAAATTGTTGTAAATATCAATTTTTAGTGAATAATCTTCAGTAGTTACTAAAATATCGCAGTTTTCGTATTTCCGAAAATTACCGTTTTATGGGATGTAGGCGTGGTTATTGTCCGATTTTAAAAATTGTCGGCCATTTGGTATGCTACAGTCCGATTTCGCCCATTTTCAATACCAACCTACCTTGGGTTAAGGGAAACCCACATGCAAACCAGGAGTGCAATGGGGTATACTCATTGCGCTGGCTATACTCAATCCCGACTCTTGCGTCCTCGTTCGCCCACTCTGGGCAACGTGAGCAACCCATGTGCGAGATGCGGTAACCAATCCGAGTGGAGCCTTGGGTCACGGCAGAAAGAGAGGGAGCTTCGGTGGGGCCACTCTGACTTATTCGGTTTAAGGGCTCACTGAAGTCTGCAGCGTCTGTTCACCAGTAGGTGCGGCTGCAAGCGGGTGTCTGCTTGGAGCAAGCGGCTCGCTATATAAACGTGTATTTGGTTGCGAAACCACCCCCGTCCCAGCAATGGGTTGTGCGCTGGGCTTGGGACCCGCCACGTAAAAACCACTTCCAGTGAAGAAGCAAGGCAAAGCCTCGGATGAGACCCCCCCTTATGATGACGACATACCAAATTTCGTTGAGATATCTCAATTTTTGCTCGAGTTATCGTGTACACGGACGGACGGACAGACTGACAGACTGACGGACAGACAGACATGGCTTAATCGATTTATTTTTTCATCTGATCATTTATGTATACATTTGTCTATATCTGTCTCGATTCGTTTTGGCTGTTACAAACAACCGTTATGTGAACAAAATTAATATACCCTTGTGCACAAGTGCGCTCGGGTATAAAAATATTTAGAGGTCGCTCAAAGCGCCCAAAGTTTTCCATTATTTTATATGGGGAAAAACAACTTTTCGTAGAAATGGTTTAGAATAGTTAAAAATAAATATTTTTCTACCAGAAACCTCTGTTTATCTGCAGGAGATTCCCAATAGAAATATCCAATTATTTATTTAACATATTTTTAATCGCAACTATAATTTATAGGTTTGCCAAAAACACACGAAAACCCCGAAAAATGCAATGGGGCGACCAATAAAAATCGTTAGTGTTAAAAAATGGTTAAATAAACAATTGGGTATTGTTAAGTTTTCTGAAGAGAACCCGAGCTTTCCGATCGATAAATATCGATTTTCAAGAACTCTATACCATTTATACGAAAAATTTAATTTGCCCATATAAATATACATAGAAAACTTTGAGCGCTTTGAGCGACCTATAAATATTTTTTGATTTCAAAATATAAAAATAGGTGTATACTTTTTTTCGATATAGAACACTCCAAGGGGGTGAGAGGGTTACAAATCCGACTTTACTGTTTTTGGACCACCCTATTGTTCACACATTTCTAGGGGTGAGACCGAGAATCCGAGCTATTTTCGAAATAAGGGCAACCCTAATGTACATACGTACTTAAATATTTACACATAGACCACCGTCTGAAAGACGTTTTAATTAAATTAAAATTAATTTATTTTCTCTTTACTCTACTTGCAGTTTCTCAGCGTAACGAATAGTGCAGCATGCAACATAAAATATAAGTGTATGTGTGCGCGTAACATATCATTAATTACGTAAGAGTGTCAATAAACGGTAATATATCAATAAAGAATATTAACAACCACAAATAGAAGAAAATAGTACATACATATCCATGTAAATAAATACGATCCATGAGAAATCTATTTAGGTTTTACTGGATTTCTAAAGCTAATATGGCGAACATGCGGATGAGCCAAGTGTTGGCATCTTATTGGTATCGATATTCTAGGAACTATAGCATTGCGAGCGGGAGTGCGTAGAAAAATAATCAGGGTTATAACTCTTAAAGTGTTTATTGAATGTAAATTGAGGGAAAAGAACTGCATGCAGTACTCAAAAAACATACCAAATGCACCAGCCATAGCGATAACTAAAACAAAAACGGTATTTAAAGCATATACACTCAACTGAAGCCGTTTAATATGCAATGAAAAAAACTCACCTTGAAAAGTGCGTTGTAAAATAGTACACATAACTTATAGCCGCACCAGTGCAACAAACACCAACCGCAGCGCCACCCGTTGTGCAACTAAATTTCACGGTTCACTTGTTCACATTTTTCGCCAGTTTGAATGGTCGCGCCGAGCATTACACACATTTAGCATTACGTATACGCACCGGCGAGCTTCGCATAACACAAGGACAGTGCGTGTGAAGTGACAAACGAAGCGAAATAACAAAGCCAATAAAAAAAAACAATAAAACAAACAAAAAGCCAATAAAAAGGTAACAAAGCAAACAATAAATAAAAAACAAAAGCCAACTAGGTATAATATAACGGTGGACAAAAAACAATAATAAAAACATTATAAAACAAAAATGCAAAGACAACCATAAATTGAAAGTAACAACAAACAACTGTGAAAGGGAAAACAAATCATCAACACTTACACGCTTGGTCTACAAAACAATAATGTACTCTATGCAGACAATACAACAATAAAAGGCCGTAAATAAAGCGTCAAAAGCAATTTGCTAAAACGCATATCGCTTGCATTTAAGCGCCAACTGAACACGAACAAAAAAAGGAACACAATCCAACAGAAAATTCTATGTATTGTGCAGCGTTCAAATTTAAATAACCAAAAAACAAGGCAACAGCCAGGCAAATCATACAGCTAGACGCCTACGAACCTTTACACACACGACACAACCACCACCTCACCATGGATCGCAAGCATATTGGCGCTTTGGCGCTGTGCTTGTTCGTTTTGTTATTTAAACTAAATGTATTTGCTGTGGTCGCTGACCAAGATGAGGATATACCACATAATGAGTAAGTTGGTAATAAATACATACATATCGATACATAATAACGATTTATTAATATACTGAGCGGTCATTATATTTTAACAATTTGTTTGCCCAATTTCTAAGTGAAATGTTTCCCGATAAATGAAATATGAGACTCTAGCAATTAGTGCCAAAGCAGTAGAGGTAAACATTCCAAATATACACAAAATGTGCTAGACGTTTCACTAGACCCCAAGTTATCCGGTAACATACATAAAAAAATATTTCGACGAATAGATACCCTCCTCCTTTCTGAAGCCGGTTAAAAGCAAAGATTTTCACATACAAATTTCTTATTGTTTTTGTAGAACCGTTTACTTATTTTTTTTTTAATTGTACCAACTTAAAGGTTAGGTTGGGTTAATCTGGCGGGACGCTACGGGGATCTGCCGCAAAAAACTCGTAAAAGTAAAATTTCTTGACAATGTTCAATTAAATGAATATACATATATACTTATCTAATAGCGAAAATGTAACCTTTATTCAACAGGGGTTGCTTGTTTAGGAGGACGAACCGCTCATAGTTGAACATTTTTCCACATGGAGAAAAATGTGTATTCTTTGTTCATTTTTGCCATCTTTGAGATTATTTTGTATGTAAGTAAAGCAGGCATGTAAAAGAATGATTATTTTTTAAATTTTAACCAAAAAAAGTCAGCATGTTGTAAGCGTTTTAAAACAATTTTAACTATACTCACATATTTGTATTCGACGGTAGTCTAAAATGATTTTTATTTTTTGAGTTTAGCCAATAAAAATTAAAAATAATAATATACATGTATTTGATTTTAATTTTTATCGATCAAAAATAATGATTATTTTATAATTTTAATTTTTTTCGCTTGAAGATAATAATTAATATTAAGTTTTATTTTTTCACTTAAGAATAATGACTATTCAAATTACTCGAAAGCTATACTAGCGTGATTTTCGACATATACTTTTTAGAGGTAGCACCCCCACCAATAAAAGGAGTTAGTCATAAAATTTTCAGATTAAAATTTCAATAGGTTGCTCTAGCATTTGAGATAATTTAACTTAAAGGTGTCAAAAAATGAATTATTAGCATTTTTTCAGCCGTTATAATATTAAATCTTATACTATGTCTCAATTGTGAGATTTAATGAAGATTTAGCCCTCTAGCGAGATTTAACGTTAAATATTTTAAGATTTACCATATAAAATTAAATCTCGAAAGGCAGTAGATTTAAATTAAATCTTCCCTAAATCTTCAATAATATTGATCAATAAATACAATTTGATGGGTGCAGCAACCACAAATTCACATGCCATAAGTCAAATGACATTTGTATTTTCAATATACAGTTGTGGACATTGAAATATAGCCAATTGAAAGAAACATGAATTTTCGTGTTTTTTATATTTTGGTTACACTGAGCCAAAAGCACAATTGTTTTTTCAACCAAGTTATGGGTTGATTTTTTCATAGTCAATAAGCCGATTGTAAGAAGTGTGATTCAAGTTGGTGCTTGCTATTATTTGTTGGCTTCCAGCAGTACGAGTGCCGTCAGAACGATAGAAAATTTTTATTTTTTTCTGTTTTTGGTTTTTCTTAATTACGAAAAAGCCTCTGTGAAGTGCAGAACCAAATCAAACGACGAAGAAAATTGATTCAAGTTGAACATTTGAAGACACATTTATAAAGCGGCGGTAGCTGAGTGTGTAGAGATGCATGCTGTTATTTGCTAACCCCGTCAGAGGCAACGTGTTAAAAGGATAATAAAAATTTTTGTTTTGTTTCTCCGAATTATGAAAAAGTATCTGTGAAGTGCATAACATAAACTTATTCAGACGAAAAATCGCCAACCAATAGTTTAGTTAATGTAAACAAAATTGTGGTTAATATTACCAAATCATTGTTGAAAATATCAACTAAGGCATTGTTAATATTAACAAAAATGACGTTGATTCCTTTTCAAGTTTGAATTTGGTGATATAAACCAATTTTTGGTTGATTTTTCTCTCAGTGTAGTTTTAAAGGAAAATTATTAATATTTACATAACTTTGGTTGTAATAAATTAAGAAGATATTATTTTAAGAACTACAAAATTCAGAAAATATGTTTTATGGTAATATCATGCAGAGTCTTCTTCGCTTTCTAAAAATCTTTTACGCGCTTCGGCGATGGTGCTGCTTTGATAACACTGCCCCAACCATCCTCTAGAACTCAATTCGACTCAAGCATATTTGCTAGCAAGGTCTTCATGATATGCCAAAGGCCCACGATCTTATGAAAAAGAGGAATTATTTTCCCAACAACTCTTTAAAAAATGTTCTTTACGCAAATGTTATGTTGTTTCGATAATTTTTCTTAAATTCGAGAAAATGGTTCCGAATATGGTACTATTTGTTACATTTTCAAAACTATATATTATACATATTTACCACGAATAATAATAAGAATTCACATAATGAATCTCCGATCCTGGTACCTTCCTTTTATCTGTCTGTATTTCAATGTCAGCAACTATATTTATGAAATCATACATAAGAAAACGTCAAATATTTAAAAATGTGAACGTCAAACATACATATCTCGTTGTGGCAATGGAGACGGTTATGATTTAGCAACTGGATTTATCAAATATTTATAGGTAAATCTCTCAATGGAGACATAGTATTAAACCCTGTTTTTTATCTCGAAAGAAAAAAACACTTTATGGCAGTATTTATTTTTGAACAGTTTTTAAAATGCACAGGTAAGCAAAAATTCGAATATTTCCGCAATTTGAGTAGTCCACTTGCAAACAGCGTCATGTGTATTTTTACAACGCTTTTATGAATTTACAATAGGGGTATTCTCTGAGTCTTGCAAAGCCCTTGCACGGTGCACGGATTGCACGGTTTGCAAAGCTGTCCCATACGAAAACCGGTTTTTACCGTGCAATCCGTACAATCTGTGCACCATGCAAGGGCTTTGCAAGACTCAGAGAATACCCCTAATGTTGTATGTCTAATGTGACCAACCGTACTTCTTTCGGAAGTACAGTACATACTTCCTTTTTCGCTCTTGTACTTCGTACTTCGAAGTACAGTCAAATGTACTTCTTTACGATATTTTGTACTTTTTGAAAGTGCGATAGGCCTATCAGTCACCAGTGTGTCCAGACTGTTAAAAAAAGCGCAATTTCTGAAAAAAATCGCCAATTTTTTTCTAATAAAATACATGAAATCGATTTAACAAATATTTTATTTAAAAAATGAAATCTTGTTAAAATATAGTTTTTAAAACCAAAAACGAATATAATACCTTCAGAGGGTAATAATAAATAACACAAATCACTTTTATAATAAGATGTAGAAAAATTTTTTTTTAAATACGCATACTTTTAAAAAAAATTTTTTTTAACACATTTTGAATTAGTAAACTAGGAATGTTGCGAATGTGGAATTTTAGACATCCGCCGATGCGAATGCGGACGTCAAGTATTTTCAAGAAACAATTAGAATCTAGCATAATGGCGACATCGTTGTTGAAACAGCGCTTACAAGCCAAAACTGAATGTGTCAGGTTTTTCTAAAGCTTTTTAAAAAGAATTCTTCATTCTCATTCCTTTGGCTGCGATCATCATCATCAGCTCGTTTCGATTTTAGTTTTTGTAATTAATTTTTAATACTTTCTTCTGCGACTGGTTTGAAAAATTTGAGCTTATAGCGAGCTAAATAGGTGGAAATGAAAAATAAGTAATTATTTTCCAGAAATTTTGAACAAAAATTTGTTTTCAAAGTCGTATCTGTCAGCCGAATCGGATCAGAATATTGTTATTAAAAAAAATCACCCCGTTTTTTTATAAGTATTTGAATTATTGGAATTACGGGTGATGAGGGTCTCAGATAGTTACGTAATTCTTATCTAATTAAAGGTCAGACCTATAGCTTTTTAATTATTTGAGCATCGATTCTCTTTATAGCCAGACATTGATAATTTCTGCTGGAAATCCCGGTTGAAGGAGCTTACTCTCTGACTTTAAATATTCAAGAAGGGAGAGGTAGGGGGACAGTTTTACCACAGAAGTTTTTAGCCAAGGATCCAGCGTATAACCGTATGAAAAAAAATATTGCCCGACAAGTAAACAAAATTACTGTTTTTAAAGTTTTTGCTAGAAATAAATTCTCCAAATAGCTCCATTAGAAATGACTGAAGCGAATATATGTAACATCAAAAGCAAATCACGGAAATTTGGTTAAGAATTACAGGTCCAAAAAAATCATAATAAGAAAGAAACCAAGCAGGTATTTAAAGTACAGAAAAAAAATATTATTAAAATTACTATGTTCTCTTTGACGTACGTCAAAGGTCAAGTTGAAGTGGAAACTTGTATGACTGTCCATTGATAGCCCGGTTATATAGCTTACGAAATAATAGGGCGATTCATCAAACCAAGCAAATGCCTCGTAACCATGTAAACCTCGTAAACTTACTTAATTTTGTATGAAAAATCTAATTATTTGCGAGGTTTACGTGGTTACGAGGGATTTACGCGTTTCCATGAATACCCATAATGTGTGTAAAGACATTTTTAGCAAATATATATATATAAAGTGTATACCCTTGACTCGCGTCGGCCGCTGTGGTGTAGTCGTAAGCAGTGCGCGCTTCTACTACACCTGGGTTTAAGCCCTGGTCAAAGCAACATCGCAAAAAAAAATATAGAAAAAAGGTTTTTTCTTAACATCGATCGTCCCTCGGCAGGCAATGGAAAACCTCCGAGGGTATTTCTGCCATGAAAAAACAGCTTCTCATAAAAATACAATCGCCGTTCGGAGTCGGCGTAAAACTGTAGGTAGGGTTCGGATTTCCCTCATTTTAGCCCCTCGCTCGCCCGTTAGTTTGCTCTGAGCTTGCGCAACTCACGAACAACAAGCGAGGCTGTTTGCAAACGAGCACTCGTTAAGTACGGGCGCACGCGCTGAGCAGCCAGCGAACGAGTAAGCAAATGAGGGCAGCGCAAGAGTAGAGCGGCAAGCAAACGAGGACCTCATTAGCTCTGCCCTCGCGAGGGCGTCGTTACGAGCGAGGCGAGTAAACGAGCGAGGCACTCATTTGCAGCAGCAGACGAGCGAGGCTAGTAAACGAGCGAGGCAAATGAGGCGAGTAAACGAGCGAGGCAAATGAGGCAAGCAGATTAGACAGGCAAACGGGTTGTTTGGTCGGCAAAAATTTATGGGATAAAAATTGCATTAACTAAGAATTTCGAGTAACGGATTGTACGCACACATGCAGATATGCATATACATACATATATACAAATATGTATGTATTTATTTATGTATATATTCTCATGCACAGAATAATAGATGCGTGGTATTTTGACCAGTTTTGTCTACTAGGTAGGCACATATGTGCATACATATCTATTTGGTATAATTTGTTTAATGTTCAATAATTTCTTATAAAATTTCAACTTATACACTTAGGTCATCTTTATGCGGTTCTTTTTTTATGCGGATTTGAATTTATGCGGTTTTTCAAACACTTTTTTCGCTGTAGCGATTTTGCTTTTTTGAGAGCTTATATTGCTTTTTTTCAATGTGTAAGGGGCAATGCTTCTGATAAATAATTTGCCTNGTTCGGATTTCCCTCATTTTAGCCCCTCGCTCGCCCGTTAGTTTGCTCTGAGCTTGCGCAACTCACGAACAACAAGCGAGGCTGTTTGCAAACGAGCACTCGTTAAGTACGGGCGCACGCGCTGAGCAGCCAGCGAACGAGTAAGCAAATGAGGGCAGCGCAAGAGTAGAGCGGCAAGCAAACGAGGACCTCATTAGCTCTGCCCTCGCGAGGGCGTCGTTACGAGCGAGGCGAGTAAACGAGCGAGGCACTCATTTGCAGCAGCAGACGAGCGAGGCTAGTAAACGAGCGAGGCAAATGAGGCGAGTAAACGAGCGAGGCAAATGAGGCAAGCAGATTAGACAGGCAAACGGGTTGTTTGGTCGGCAAAAATTTATGGGATAAAAATTGCATTAACTAAGAATTTCGAGTAACGGATTGTACGCACACATGCAGATATGCATATACATACATATATACAAATATGTATGTATTTATTTATGTATATATTCTCATGCACAGAATAATAGATGCGTGGTATTTTGACCAGTTTTGTCTACTAGGTAGGCACATATGTGCATACATATCTATTTGGTATAATTTGTTTAATGTTCAATAATTTCTTATAAAATTTCAACTTATACACTTAGGTCATCTTTATGCGGTTCTTTTTTTATGCGGATTTGAATTTATGCGGTTTTTCAAACACTTTTTTCGCTGTAGCGATTTTGCTTTTTTGAGAGCTTATATTGCTTTTTTTCAATGTGTAAGGGGCAATGCTTCTGATAAATAATTTGCCTTTGTATTCTTACATACAAGTAATTACTAAGTATTTCGGCTAAGTAACTATGTTACAAATGTATAAATGAGAATATAATATTTATAAAAATAATTATTTTGTCTTTCATTTCATAAATGAGTAGGACATTAGAATTTTCAAATGAATATTCCTGGTTTAGTTCTCATACATATGTATGTATGTAGAAAATACAAACTACTATTTGGGATGTTAAACAGTATTTGATAATTAAGGCTGGTCCAGATAGAACATTCGTGTTGACTTTGTAGTTGGCGTTGGTTTGACAGAACGCACGTTAAAAGTATGCGTTTTGCAATGAAACCTGGCGCAGCGATCTTTCTGCTTAGTGTTGGCCTTAGCGTTGCCAAATTTTGGCTATCCGGACGCCTGCTTTGAAATGCAACGTATGTGAACCGGCCTCTATTCTTTGTTTACGAAAATTTTCCCATAGCTACATATCCATACATACATAAATATGTACATATGTCCTTAAACAACAGGCCACAAATAAATTTTTTCACCAAGGATTATATTTCATTCAGGTATACAGCATAGCTGCGGCACAAACGATTATAATATCTTCGTTACTTACTTTTCTGTGTAAAGCCAAAATACATGCATATGTACACATACATAAATAGAAACATAAATACGTACATACATACATATATAAATATGCATGTTATGTATGTACATATGTATGTATATAACTCTAAAAAATGATTCATTCCATAATCTATGCTTATGTATGTAATAAATTTTATTTGTTGTTTTAAATGCTGCCCTAATATAATATTCACATATTTACATGCATATGTACATATGCACTTACAATTGTTAACATACTTTCGTGCATAATCTATTGACTACATTCCCAAATTTTTATGCACAAAAATGCATGTGTTGTATAGTACACTCGGAGCGCTCGCTCGTAGCTCTCTCCTCTTACCTAGCAAAGCGAGTGTGCAGACAGCTATTCGCCTCGCACTACGAGCGCTCGCTCGTTTGCCGAGCAAGCCAAACTTCTCGTCCCTCGCCTAATTGCTGCTACGAGTACGAGCTGCGAGTTCCTCGTTGCCTGCGAATTTTTCCCCACCCTGACTGTAGGTCCCTCCGCTTTGTGTGACAACATCAAGGCGCACGCCACAAAACGGAGGAGAAGCTCAGCCAAACACTAAGATATGTGTAAGCGCCATTCTATTATTATTATTATTATTATTATTATTATTATACCCTTGACTACAAGTGTGTGTACAATTTTTTTGATCGGGTCGCCCATTCGGACACAATAGCCCGAAATCATTGGGAAAATAACTCAACCGTACCCAGTTTAATCGTTATTTAGTTTTCGTCAATCAACAATTGCACCAAGATGACGCCAAGCACACAGCTAGTTCTGTCAAATTCACAAAGAGCGGATTAGCGGTACCGCGATGGGCGCAATCTCTATTTCTCTCAATCGTGTTTCGTACTGAAGGAACTATTTAATTTCACAGCACTGGAGGATACGTCTTCACTAACACCTGTAACTACACTTTTGGTACTCTTAAAGTGTCTGTCAGACCACACGTCGGAACAGACTATTAAACATGGCATACTTTATTATTTCATATAACTTGTGTATAAGTTAATAAAATTCGATTTTTTAAAAGTATTTTCAAACTGAAACCTTCTTAGATCTCCTTCGTCTAACATTGAGGTACTTATTTCAATTAACTGATGAATTAAATTGAATTTGGTTTTTTTAACCATGTGGAAACTCTCCTAAATATAGTTCGGAAATAAAGCCTGTCCGAATCCTTTTCTATTCATACCCATGTTTATTAATTCATAACTTAGTTATTTGAATTTAACTTTAGGCCCGAAAAGTATTCAAAATATTTAAACAAAAGAGCTCTTAATACCCTTTCGTTTGTTACCCATATTTTCGTATTTCATATAACTTGTGTATAAGTTAATAAATAATAATTCTGTTTTCCAACGAGTGGCGACCCTCTTCCAAATATTTTCAAGCTATTACCTTCTTAAATCTCTTTGGACTGACACTCAAATTATGTTACATACATGTGTATTTCATGAAATTACTTAGTTGCCTGAATATATGTAAGTGGAATTTGATTGTTACCAACTGTTTAACCCTCCTGCATGTAGTTAAGAACCAAAGCATTTTCTCAACCATTTCCATCGATACCGCATTCTAATATTTGATTTAATTGAATTTTTTAAAAGTTGGTAACTTTTTCGAAAAAGTAAAACACATACCGGCCAAATCCTTTAGATCTAAAATGACCTGTACAAAGAATTCTTTCGCGTATTATACGTACGTAGATATGGGGCGAAATTCGCCAAGTTTACCAGGAAAAAAGTTTTATGGCAGCATTTTGTTCAAACTCCACCACATTGTTGCTATGAAAATTATTTTTCAAGGGCAATAAAAAAAAGCGTATTATTGTTACGGTCTCTGACAAAATTTGAAAATCAGCGTACCTTTAGGCCAGTCTGCAGATTACTAGATTTGTAACTTGTACAATGATTTCAAGCCCTTCCAATATCTTAAACAATTGCAGAAGAAATATGGTGAACTTAGAAGTAACAGCTTTAACTTTTACTATTTTCAACGAAACCTTAATAAGTCTCAATATGTATGTACCAGGGATGTTGCGAATATTTGCATTCGCATTCGTTATGCGAATGATTCGCATCACTTTACAGATTTGCATTCGACATTCACATTCGCATCAAATGATTCGCAGAAGGTATACGATATAAAGTAGTAGATATCTCATACCATTTATCGCATACCTAACTATGGGTTTAGCAACTATTTTTTCATATTTGCTTTGATTCTGAGTAGGAAAGAAGTGGGGTTATTCGGAGAAAAGTTATTCAGGCACAACCAAGCAAAAAAATACAATTTCGCAACATTTATAAAAAACTTAAAACAAATTCGTACTAAAATGGTATGCGATCAAATGCCCATGTACAAAAATTTCTCTGCGATAAGATTTCGCATGCGAGAAAACTGACATTTAGTATGCTTGCGCCCATAGCAGGTATAGACGTGCAGTAAAATTCGCATTCACACATTCGCATTTGCGTTCGCGAATGTGAAAAATGTGACATTCGGAACATCCCCACTACCTACTGTTTTCTTTTAACCCTTAATTAGGAGCATGGGATCAAGGCCATTTTAAGTTGAATAAAAATATCTTGGAGTGCCTGGAGCGCGCTCGCGCTCTTTCTAGCTTCCTAGCTCCCCGCGGGGTACGTAAATGAGCCACGCCCAGAACATAGGCGTATATTAGGGATGTTAATTTTTCAGCTTTTTCCAATCCCGGGATTTCCGGGATGTCATTAGCACAATTTCGGGATCCCGGGATTAGTCCCGGGATTTAGATATTCATTACTTTTCAGCAACTTAAATCGAAACAAGAAATAAAGTCTATGTTCGGGCGGAGCCGCACATTAAATATCCGGCGCAATTATTAAATATATGGTTTTCACCTTTCCGAAAGCTACCCCTACATGGTAAGCCGGGCTGTATCAAATTTGAGTAAATTAGCGTCCCTAAATTTCGAAATATTGAAATTTCAAGCATTTCTGAAATTTACCGTTATATGAAAAGCGGCCGTAATTTTAGTCTGATTTCAACAATTTTCAACGTTTTGCTTTTATGTGGCAAGCACAATAACCATACCGAGTTTGGTACAAATTGGTAGAACAGTTACCGAGGTACATATATGCGACCATAAGTGGGCGGTGCCACGCCCATTTTCCAAAATTTTATCATAAATGTATTTCTTGGTAAAGAATTGTTGCAAGCATCAATTTTGAATAAATTAGCTTTAATATTTACTGATTTATCGAAGATTTCGTATTTCTTATTGTTCGATTTTAAAAATTTTCGGCCATTTAGTATGCTGTACCAAGGCCAACATGTAACCATAAGTGGGCGTGGCTATGCCCATTTTCCAAAAATTTATAATATTCTTATTTTTCGTCTAAAAGTTATTGTAAATATCAATTTTTAGTGCACAATCTTCAGTAGCTACTAAAATATCGCAGTTTCCGTATTTCTGAAAACTACCGTTATATGGGGGATAGGCGCGGTTATTGTCCGATTTTGCCCATTTTCAATGCCATCCATCCTACTGCCTAAGGAAGTACACATACCGAGTTTCGTTAAGATATCTCAATTTTTACTCGAGTTATCGTGTGCACAGGTGGACGGACGGATGGACAGACAGTTAACGCTTAATCGATTTCTCTTTTCATTCTGATCATTAATGTATACACTTATCTATATCTATCTCGATTCGTTTTGCCTGTTACAAACAACCGTTATGTGAACAACGTTATAATACCCTTGTGCACAAGTGCGTTTGGGTAGAAAAATTGTTCTATATTTTTTGAGAAATAAATAATAAATAAATGGGTTAGAAACCTACTCTTTCATTTAAAGTGGCGTTTTTATTTTTTCTCTCTGACGTCAGAATTTATTTTAAAGGACTTTGTTATTTCAAATTCCAAAAATTATTTAAAAAATCCAAAGCAATGTAGAATAAAAAAAATGGGTACCAAATGTAAGAGGAAATTTCTTTAGAATTTAAAAAAATTAAAATTGTTTGGATTCACAAGGACGAATAGGTAATAAAATAAGAAGGACGAAATTCGGAAGTTACGAGTTTATATAAGTCCTTAACANATTGTTCGATTTTAAAAATTTTCGGCCATTTAGTATGCTGTACCAAGGCCAACATGTAACCATAAGTGGGCGTGGGTATGCCCATTTTCCAAAAATTTATAATATTCTTATTTTTCGTCTAAAAGTTATTGTAAATATCAATTTTTAGTGCACAATCTTCAGTAGCTACTAAAATATCGCAGTTTCCGTATTTCTGAAAACTACCGTTATATGGGGGATAGGCGCGGTTATTGTCCGATTTTGCCCATTTTCAATGCCATCCATCCTACTGCCTAAGGAAGTACACATACCGAGTTTCGTTAAGATATCTCAATTTTTACTCGAGTTATCGTGTGCACAGGTGGACGGACGGATGGACAGACAGTTAACGCTTAATCGATTTCTCTTTTCATTCTGATCATTAATGTATACACTTATCTATATCTATCTCGATTCGTTTTGCCTGTTACAAACAACCGTTATGTGAACAACGTTATAATACCCTTGTGCACAAGTGCGTTTGGGTAGAAAAATTGTTCTATATTTTTTGAGAAATAAATAATAAATAAATGGGTTAGAAACCTACTCTTTCATTTAAAGTGGCGTTTTTATTTTTTCTCTCTGACGTCAGAATTTATTTTAAAGGACTTTGTTATTTCAAATTCCAAAAATTATTTAAAAAATCCAAAGCAATGTAGAATAAAAAAAATGGGTACCAAATGTAAGAGGAAATTTCTTTAGAATTTAAAAAAATTAAAATTGTTTGGATTCACAAGGACGAATAGGTAATAAAATAAGAAGGACGAAATTCGGAAGTTACGAGTTTATATAAGTCCTTAACATATATTTTTTTCAAAAACAAATATTGCGAAGACTTAAGGACAAAATTTTCTGCACCAATAACTTGAATCTGTTTGAGTTCTACAGGATTTCCTCTTTGATACCCATACTTCTACTCTAAGCACATTTCTCAGAATTTTTTAATTCATTTTTGAATTACTGACTTCAGAGTGAAAAACTAAAAACGCAATTTTACTATATAACAAAATATATTATAAACAAGTAAGAAAGTCTAAGTTCGGGCGGAGCCGAACATTAAATACCCGGCGCAGATATTAAATATATGTTTTTTCACCTTTCCGAAACCTACCGCTAGATGGTAAGCCGGGGTGTATCACTTTTGAGTAAATTAGCAGCCTTCAATTTCGAAATATTGAAATTTCAAGCATTTCTGAAATTTACCGTTATATGAAAAGCGGCCGTAATTTTAGTCCGATTTCAATAATTTTCAATCCTTTGCTTTCATGTGGTAAGCACAATAACCACACCGAGTTTGGTACAAATTGGTAGAACGGTTACCGATATACATATATGTGATCATAAGTGGGCGGTGCTCCGCCCATTTTCCAAAATTTTACCATAAGCGTATTTCTTGGCAAAGAATTGTTGCAAGCATCAATTTTGAATAAATTAGCTTNTTTCCAAAAATTTATAATATTCTTATTTTTCGTCTAAAAATTATTGTAAATATCAATTTTGAGTGAATTATCTTCAGTAGTTACGAAAATATCGCAGTTATCGTATTTCTGGAAATTACCGTTATATGGGAAGTGGGCGTGGTTAAAGTCCGATTTCGCCCATTTTCAATACCAACCTACTCTTGGATTAAGGGAAAGCCACAACCAAATTTCGTTGAGATAACTCAATTTTTGCTCGAGTTATCGTGTACACGGACGGACGGACAGACGGACAGACGGACGGACAGACAGACATGGCTTAATCGATTTCTTTTTTCATCCTGATCATTTATGTATACATTTGTCTATATCTATCTCGATTCGTTTTGGCTGTTACAAACAACCGTTATGTGAACAAAATTAATATACCCTTGTGCACAAGTGCGCTCGGGTATAAAAAGTATTAATTATTAAATATAAAAGCCAATACTGGTCAAGAAGAGGAGTTTCTATTATCGCCATCAGTGCCATCGCCATATTTGCCAAAAATCCCGGGACCTTAAAAAGGCCAGGATCCCGGGATCCCTGAATCCCGGGATTAACATTCCTAGCGTGTACACATATGTCGCTACTCTCTTAAGTCCTGATCCCATGCGACCACTAACGTAACATTTTTCGGCGGAAGTAAGTTTTTTTATACCCGAGCGCACTTGTGCACAAGGGTATATTAATTTTGTTCACATAACGGTTGTTTGTAACAGCCAAAACGAATCGAGATAGATATAGACAAATGTATACATAAATGATCAGGATGAAAAAAGAAATCGATTAAGCCATGTCTGTCTGTCCGTCCGTCCGTCCGTCTGTCCGTCTGTCCGTCTGTCCGTCTGTCCGTGTACACGATAACTCGAGCAAAAATTGAGATATCTCAACGAAATTTGGTATGTAGGTTTCCCTTAATCCAAGGTAGGTTGGTATTGAAAATGGGCGAAATCGGACTTTAACCACGCCCACTTCCCATATAACGGTAATTTCCAGAAATACGAAAACTGCGATATTTTAGTAACTACTGAAGATAATTCACTCAAAATTGATATTTACAATAATTTTTAGACGAAAAATAAGAATATTATAAATTTTTGGAAAATGGGCGTAGCCACGCCCACTTATGGTTACATGTGTATATCTTGGTAACCGCTGCACCAATTTCTTCCAAACTTGGCACAGTTGTTGGCCTTGGTACAGCATAAAAAATCGCCGAAACTTTTTAAAATCGGACAATAACCACGCCCACATCCCATATAACGGTAATTTAGAGAAATACGAAAACTGCGATATTTCAGTAACTACTGGAGATTATTCACTCAAAATTGATATTTACAATAAGTTTTAGACGAAAAATAAGAATATTATAAATTTTTGGAAAATGGGGGTAGCCACGCCCACTTATGGTTGCATGTGTATATTTTGGTAACCGCTAAACCAATTTCTTCCAAACTTGGCACAGTTTTTGGCCTTGGTACAGCATATCAAACTTCTGAAAAATTTTTAAATCGGACAATAACCACGCCCACATCCCATATAACGGTAATTTAGAGAAATACAAAATCTTCGATAAATCAGTAAATATTGAAGCTAATTTATTCAAAATTGATGCTTGCAACAATTCTTTACCAAGAAATACGTTTATGGTAAAATTTTGGAAAATGGGCGTGGCACCGCCCACTTATGATCACATATAAGNGGTACCAATTTCTTCCAAACTTGGCACAGTTGTTGGCCTTCACACAGCAACAAAATGGCCGAAAATTTTTAAAATCGGACAATAACTACGCCCACATCCCGTATAATGGTAATTTAGCGAAATACAAAATCTTCGATAAATCCGTAAATATTAAAGATTATTTATTCAAAATTGATGCTGGCAACAATTTCTTAACCAAGAAATACGTTTGTGATACAATTTTGGAAAATGGGCGTGGCACCGCCCACTTATGATCACATATATGTATATCGGTAACCGTTCTACCAATTTGTACCAAACTCGGTNTTGTGCTTGCCACATAAAAGCTAAACGTTGAAAATTATTGAAAGCGGACTAAAATTGAGGCCGCTTTACATATAACGCCAAATTTCAGAACTTCAAAATTTCGGAATCTAAGGACTCAAATTTACTCAAAATTGATACGCCCCGGCTTACGATGTAGCGGTAGCTTTCGGTAAGGTGAAAAACACATATTTAATACGTGCGCCGCGTATTTAATGTTCGGCTCCGCCCGAACTTAGACTTTCTTACTTGTTTATATATGTGACACGTAAAGTTAAAAGGGATACGGTCAGAAAAAATCGGGTTTCACTTTTTCATCGACTCTTATAGTAAACGGACCACTCTTTGCAATGCAATAAACCGCAGCTTTCTAGCTGCATTAGTTTTTTCGTAATTTCACATCAAAGTTAGGTACTTTCACAAAAAAAAGTACAAAAAAATCAAATCTGACAAACTAACATTAATCAAATTCGCTTGAAACTCGTTACTCGGGGGTTTTCTAACATCGGATTCGTAATCACTGACCTCGTTTTCGTTGTCAACGACAATTTTGAGTTTCACATGAATCCGAACAAATTTAAAATTTTTTCCGCCATTTTGGATTTTTAAAAACGAACATCGGACCGGGTAACGAGTTTCAAGCGATTCCGATCAATTTTTAAAAAAATCATCCGCCATATTGGATCCGCCATTTTGAATTTTGGAAAACGAACATCGGATTCGTAATCAGAGATCCCGAAAACCTCCGAGTAACGAGTTTCAATCCATTAAAACGTTCAGAAGCATCAAAATCCACTTGGTTAACTTCAAAGTCGTTTTCCTCGAAATCTTTTTTTCTGAGCGTAGGTCCCTTTTAACTTTACGTGTCACATATGTTAACGTTAACTATAATAAAGAGTTTTAATATTTATGGCAATACACATTTCGTTTTATTTATTTAGTCACGGCCAGAACATCGTCGCGTACAAATGTGTCGCTACTCTCTTGAGCGTTGACTCCATGGAGGTAAGTTTTTATTTTTTTTTTATATCCGAGCGCACTTGTGCACAATTGTATTATAACTTTGTTCACATATCGGTTGTTTGTAACAGGCAAAACGAATCGAGATAGATATAAACAAATGTATACATCAATGATCCGAATGAAAAGAGAAATAGATTAAGCGGTGACTGTCTGTCCGTCCGTCCCTCCGGCTGTGCACACGATAACTGGAGTAAAAATTGACATACGTTAACGAAACTGGGTACTTGCACCTCTTTCGGGCGTAGGACGGATGGCATTGAAAATGGGAAAAATCGGACAATAACCACGCTTATCTCCCATATAACGGTAGTTTTCAGAAATACGAAAACTGCGATATTTTAGTAACTGCTGAAGATTATTCACTAAAAATTGATATTTACAACAATTTTTAGACGAAAAATAAGAATAATGTAAATTTTAGGAAAATGGGCGTAGTCACGCCCACTTATGGTTGCATGTGTATATCTTGGTAACCGCTGCACCAAACATTGCACAGTTGTTGGCCTTGGTACAGCATACCAAATGGCCGAAAATTTTTAATATCGGACAATAACCACGCCCACATCCCATATAACGGTAATTTGGAGAAATACGAAATCTTCTATAAATCAGTAAACATTAAAGCTAATTTATTTAAAATTGATGCTTGCAACAATTCTTTACCAAGAAATACGTTTATGATAAAATTTTGGAAAATGGGCATGGCACCGCCCACTTGTGATCACATATATGTACCTCGGTAACTGTTCTACCAATTTGTACCAAACTCGGTATGGTTATTGTGCTTGCCACATAAAAGCAAAGCGTTGAAATTATTGAAATCTGACTAAAATTACGGCCGCTTTTCATAAAACGGTAAATTTCAGAAATGCTTGAAACTTCAATATTTCGAAATTTAAGGACGCAAATATACTCAAAATTGATACACCTCTTGATTTAGGAGTCATTTTACAGGAGCTATAGCAATAAGTTATCCGGCTTACCCTGTAGCGGTAGTTTTCGGAAAGGTGAAAAACATATACTTAATAATTGCGCCGGGTTTTCAATGTTGATTTATGTGTGCAAGTATGTATATAGATCATGTCACCAGTCTCAAATCGTTCAAAAGCTTACATATAAACCTACATGCATACGTACATACATAACCTCATATGATGCCTTTCGACATACATATATATTTAAAGTAATATGTGGCAGACTCTTAAAATAGACAATAGCAAGTAATGCAAATAATTAATTAGAAGAATTATTAAGATGACAGAGAAAGTGATAATATGATGAGTATCAGTGATATAAGACGGCTTGTAAAAATTGTAACAAAAGCAAATTTCCTTACATTCGAATTTGTATGCATTTGTGTTAGCAGTAGAAGAGCTCACAGCCGTCAACTTCAACTAAATACGGTCATAATTAGCGACAAGTGTATTAAGGCTGTGGAGATTGTGTCTACTTAGTTGTTTTACTTTCTCCTTTGTTAGCCATAGCAATAACTTACGAGCGCATCCTTTCACTTGAAGGATGTTTCCAAAGCTTACAAAGCCTCTTTCACATGCATGAATAAATGAGCATATACCTACTTAATTCATGCATATGCAGGTATGTATGTGCACTAGGGGGGTCTCATAACCTCAAAAAATGCAATGGGGACCCCTAAAAATCGTTAGTATTAGAAAATGGTAAAATAAATAATTGGGTATTTTTTACCGAAAGTTTCCTGAAGAGAAACCAAGTTTTCCGGTCGAAAAATATGATTTTTAAAAATTCTATACCATTGCTACGAGAACATTGGAGCGATTCCGGAAAACGTCGCAAAGTTGCATTTTTGGCGAAATGGCAACGTAGCGAACAAAGTTGAATGAACGACCTATCGCAACTCCCGATTGCATATGTAAAATTAAAAAAAAAAAATGACGTAAGTGAAAAAGAAAAGTTTTTACTATTATATTTCGAAGCAGCCTTAACTTATACACTTTTTCTTAAAGTATGCGAAGACAATTAAACATCATGTGTTTCGCGAATTTAAGTTTGCAACGCTCAAATATTATGGCAATGTCGCTATTTGGTTGCAGGAGAGTTTCCATACAAAATTAATTAGCTGTGTCTCAAGGTGGCAAGGTTTTCAACAACCTTGCAACGTTTCATGAATACCACTACATATTAAATATTAGTAGTCCACTTGCAAACAGTGTAATATGATTTTATAATATTAGGACACAAATAAAAAAAAACACTACTACGACAACAAGTAATATCTAAATTGAATATTTTTTTTATTACCTGAAAATTTGGACAAATAAGAGCCCCATAACATTATAACATAACATAACATAGTGTAACATTAGCAGTCTATACGACCTAAAGCACTTTTCTAAATTCATCAGAAGATGGAGACTTTTGAAAGTTTATAAATAAGTATGATAGCGACTTTTGCAAGAGTAGTTAACATTTGATGCTATTTTTTTCAGAATATAGAAAGATTTTACACTGTGTTGTTAGTGGACATGAAACTACTTTAAATACTGGTACGTTACCCACCAAAACCTAAAAATCGAAAAAATTTTACATGGCGCACTTTGCAAGTGGACTACTCATATATGGAAAGCTTTGAGCGCTTTGAGTGACCTCTAAATATTGTTTATGTCGAAATAAAAACAGGGGTACATTTTTTCGATTTAGAACAATCTTAGGAGGTGAGAGCATTAAAATTCGGACTTTACTTTTTTCACAAGTCTTTTTGGGTCACCCTAATTTGCACACATATGTGCATATCATAAGTAGAACAGAATTAATTCGTATTATTTTTTTTTGGCTTTTTAGTATCTTTGAACCTTTCTCCATACTTTAAAATGTTTGCATTCTTAACCCTTCGTCGGGAGAAACTGATCTGTGAGGCACAGCCAGAGGGTCAATTCCCGTTCTGCGTTATCGTGAAGTGAAGTGAAAAGTATAAAATTAACACCGAAATAAGTGCGGTGTAAAGGTGTTATTTTTATCACTTCACGATAAGGCAGAACGGGAATTGACCCTCTGTACATTTTTTTAATTTGCCGTGCCCTTTTATACCGTTAACTTTGCTAACGCTCATTAGCTGCCTCTTTTGAAGTGCGCTATACAGCCAGTGATCGGACTTTAAAAAAATTCTGTGTGGTAGAATCTTGAAAAAAATGTGGTAGATTTAAAAAAAATGTGGTAGATATCTGGGATTGGATCAAACTTTGTACCAAAATTGAAAAAAATTCTGCAAATTTTCACCTAAATGGCAAACTTTTTAATTAGACTCTAAACAAAAATTTAATTTTAGTATAATAAAGTGCAAGATTGAAGTTGCTAAAAATTGCGTGGGGTTTGCCAATTTTTTTCCTTGACAGTGTAAAGCAGTTCCTTCCATATTAAGATATTTTTCGAACATATTTTAAGAGATTTCTGCAACCTCGCGGAGCGATGCCATCTTTTCTTTTATCACATCACGAAGTAGCGAAAAAATGTGACAGGTTCCAGAAACAGCTAATTGGGATTTACCGATTTTGACAATTCTCAAGTAAAAGTAAACAACGCCCAGCGTTCGGACTACCGAAACTCGATTCAGGAGTAAATGACTCGAAAAATCGGAGCAAAAAGGAAATTTTCGGAGCAGATTAACAGTTTTTTTTAAATAGTATAGTATTGAAACGGAGTGCTTGTAAATCAGCTTGATCTCTAAATAGTATTCAAACCAAACTTTCCATAAATAAATTTATAATTTTTTTTTTAATAAATAAATAATCAGACAGCGTATAAATGTCTGGCCTTTGGTTTAACTTTCAACTGTTTCGTCATTAACCCTGTTCCTGTATTTATTTTTAACTAGCAGACCCGGCGAACTTCGTCCCGCCCAAAATTATTATATATTTTGTTGAAACTTTTTGGTCCAACATTTTCACCAACAATTCACGTTTACGATTTTCATTTGCACATTCGTCTGCTAAGATTATGGTTTGGTGGTCATTTGCCGCTTTAAATAACCTAAGGAAAGTGTTATATCCGTGAAGAAGTTCTTGAAATTCTCCAGTTGTGCGGCATTTCATAGCACGGTTATTCGCAAAGCGAGATAAATTTTTTCCTCTTCATTCACTGGCGGCAACAATGACCCGGTTCTATAGTGAATGTCCTAGAAGCTTTACAGTATAGTTGGTGGCAATTTCAAAATGGGTGCGGATCATTGTTCTACAGAAATGCAATATACATCTACTTATTTCAGACGAAATACCTTAAAAGTTTGAATAATAATATTGGAAAATCACATCCATTGGGCCAATCGCAAAGCAGGAGCGTTCGATATACTCAATGGTGCAACAGCTCGATTTAATCTGACCTTCACGGCCCCTTTCTCACTTGGCTATTTTTAGTAATAACTTGACTTCAGCACCACTTTGCAGCACGTTTTTGCAATAGTATTGCATACATATTTAAAACATTAGCCAAATCGGATCATAAATAAGATTTTTAGTAATAACTCAACTACAGCGCCAACTGTCGGATTAAATTGTGAAACTAAACCATCCAGAGACACACTCAAACACACACAAAAAGTTTCGTTAAAATCCGTACAACCATTAGGAGGATTTCACTCACAAACACACCTACAGAAGAATTCTAAATATATTCAAAGATAGCTAAAGGTAGGTGTAGGCCTCACACCCCCTTTTCAAATAGGCCAAATTTTCTCCATGAAGGCTTGATTTCAACTACATACATATCTCCATACGAAGTTCCAGTACTGTAACATGAACACTTTCAGAGCTATGCAGTATAAAAATTCGATTTATATGGGAGGTGCCACGGCCCCCTTTCCAACAGCTGCCATTTTTCTTCATGAGTATGCGATTGATTTCGTATATCTCCATACCAAGTTCCAGAACTCTACCATGAACACTTTCAGAGATATTTAGCATGAGAAATTCGGTTGGAATGGGAGGTGCCACGCCCCCTTTACATATTGATTTTTTTTTAGCCTAAAACCATCCTTGGGACACGTGCGGCAGGTGGCAGTTTCAAAAAAATCGGTTCAGCCGCTCTCGAGCCTTGCGAAAACTAAAAACGGCTTTCAAAATATATATTAGTTGAGATAAATTATATATTATAATTATATTTTGACAGTATCCGTTGTTTCTGATTGGCGCAAAAATATCTTGCTTAGTGAAGAACTCGCCCCTTGACATGGTGGTTGCTCAAAGCTATTTATATTCGAAATTGCATGAAAACTGGAAAACAGGAATCTATAAGCTTATCCAGGCAAAAAGCTATCTAAGTACCGAATTTTAAGCAAATCGGACCATAAATTCGATTTCTTCGAATAGATCGGTCCCTGGTCCACTTCTCGGAAAACATCTTATCTTATCTTACTAATATTATAAATGTGAAAGTTTGTATGTTTGGTGTTGAAATCATCACGCGGAAACGACTAAACGGATTTGCATGAAATTTGACGCAGATAGCTTATGGGCCAGATTGGTTAATAGGCTATTTTTTTAAGAGTTGCCACCTGTTAAAAAACTTTAATTTATTTAATATGCGGGAAGGACTGAATGGATTTGCATAAAAATTTGTACATAGATAGCTTATGACCTAGATTGGAAAATGGGCTAATTTTCTTAAGAGTTGCCACCTGTTAAAAAAGTTTCATTAAATTAATACGCGGAAACGACTGAATGGATTTGCATGAAATTTTGCAAGCAGA